>NW_027499500.1:0-85158 GCF_021521415.1 Bidens hawaiensis | reverse complement strand
AATAAATGATTATATGACATTCAGTTGAACTATGCCCTATAGTTTTTAGCATCATTTTCCCTCTGTTCCCTGTAACCATAACTACTAGGTGCAACACACAAACATAAACACATATAGGCTGCAACACTCAAGAAAACCCAATCTTTGATATTACTCTCTGTTAACATTTTATGAAACAAAAATGCTGAAAAACTGCAACTTTCTTCCCTATAATAACCTTACATCCAACACACTTTCTGGGCATTCATAAAAATCCAATCTTTTATTCTCTTTCATGTTTCTTTGACTCATTTGGTTTACATTCAAGACACAGTTGGTCAAGTCAAACCAAAAAAGATTCAATTTTTATGAATCTTTATTGAATCAAAGATTGTTTATTCTGCAGTTAAGTTAGTGGGTGCTAATCTTTATGAGGATTTGAAGCAATGAGAGATGAAATCTGCAACAAAAAGGTTTTTTTTTTAATAAAGATTGTGTATTTGTGTTTATATTGTTGACTGTTTGTTGATCACAATGAAGGTTTCATGGCCTAAAACAATCAAGAAATGGTTCAATGTGAAGAACAAAGCTGAAAATTTTCATGCTGATGATTTCATTTATGGAGGTAATATTTAATAATTTGTGATTATTATTATTATTATTATTATTATTATTATTTATTTTTGTAATTTTCTGTTATATGATCATAGCATATGGGAACATTAGTTGACTTGTTATTCACTTATTTACTTTATTTCAACATCAGTCACAATATGTTATTCTGCAAAAGTGGCATTTGGGAATTTAAAATTGTTCATCTTTGCTCCTCAAAATCTGTTCTTTGTTTTCTTTCTTGTTTGCAGTCAAGATCTGTGATTTGATCTGAAATCTGTCAATTCAAACCCTCTTTTGTGTTAGAATTAAATCCACTGTGGCAAATGACAATAACCATCTATTTTTTTTTTAATTTAATTTATTTTTGGATTTCCTTTTTCAGGTAGAGATGAAGTATGGAGGAACAATTTTTCTGAACAAGAGGTGTGTTCTATCAAGAAAAGCAGAAAAACAAGAACTGGTACAGTTTCAGACTATTTTATGCATTTATTACCTTTGGACCACTCTTCAAGTTAAATTTTTTATTTTTTTTATAAATTCTACATGATTATAGATAAGGAGATTGATGCAAAGTGCAAGCATGAAAAAAAGATGCATGTTTCATAATTTATTGGATAAAAAAATACATTTAAAGAATGTTTTTTTCTAGCATACAATGTGTTATTTTCGACTTATTTACTTTAGACAGTTTATTTCAATACTGGTTCGTATTAACTTTGTTTTTGTGCTAGATTAAACTCGTAAAATAAAAAAATAGATTAAAGTAGAAACTGGTTAAAATTGACGTAATGTGTAACAAAACGAATTTATAAAATTGCAATAGAATGAGTATGATATTATAGCCATATTTAACATCCAAATCATTTAAGATCTCATTTTAGTTAAGTTATTTTGTAATAGTAAATTTAATAAGGAGTAATGTAGGAACTATACTCAACTGTGCATATTCACTTTTTGAAGTAAACAAGTATATAAACTAAAATAGTAGGACCGAAAGCGATTTCACAACAACACAGTATATGATATGACATAATATGCTATTTTTAGGACGTTTACGGTTTGTGAGTTAACAACCTATTTTTCTAATGCAACTTATCTTTTATTTCCTTATTTTATGCCTAAACCGGCTACAAAAATGAACAGAACGATCAAGTAGAAGAAGCGCGAATTATCCTCAGACAAATAAGATTGATCCTGATCATGCCCAAGTTAAGGATGTTGATAACTATAGGTTTGTGCAAACTTTTCTATTCGTTTCTAATTATCGTTCGGTTTGTTTATTATTTGCTTTAAAAATTGATATAGGATCTTTGTAGCAACTTGGAATGTGGCTGGAAAATCTCCTACAAATGGCTTAAATCTTGAAGATTGGTTGCATACTTCACCTTCTGCTCACATTTATGTTCTTGGGTGAGTTATAGTTATAAAAAAGCCAATTTTGAGTCTTGGACTTACGAATTAAACGGGTCGAATGAGAGAGGACGACGCACATTTGTACGGTTACAAAAAAATTGATTTAACAATATAGTGTTAGGATCAAATACAAACACTTTTTAACATAAACGTACAAATAACTAGAGTAATTATTATTATTAGTCTGCGTCATTTCTTGTAGTGGAACTGCTCTAGTTCAAAATTGTAAGTAATAATAATTACTTTAGTTATTTGTACATGCCTGGCTTTATTATCCGGTGGTATAAACAAGTTGACTCATTTATTATTTATCAATTAGGTTCCAAGAAATCGTCCCATTAAACGCGGGAAACGTACTGGGAACTGAAGACAACGGTCCAGCCAAAAAATGGCTAGCGCTCATCCGAAAAACACTCAACACTCTACCCGAAACCAACGGTCTCCACACCCCGCCACCAGTACCCGACCCACCAGTCGAGTCCGATTCGGATTTCGAAGAACCATTAACCCAACACGCGCCTTCTCTCCTCCACCGTCGATCCTTCCACTCCCAAAGTCAAAGCATGAGGTTGACCAACAATGACGTGGCAATCCAATAAAGTTTATACTTCCCAATCTTTTAGTTTCTAAGTTTATAAAATGTATGCTCTTTTGTATATTAACAGCTTCGGATAGAGCGTAGACGGGGGCGCGTATTCCAAGGATGGAATGAAGGGTGCATATATTTCCCTCCAACTTACAAATATTCAGATCGATACGCAGGATATGATACGCGTCCTAGAGAAAAACGAAGAACTCCTGCATGGTAATTATACATGGTGGCAAAATGGGTGGGTCGGGCTTAGAGATGGCCAAAAAAAACCAGTTGGGGAACCGGTTTACCGGTTTAAACCGGAAACCGGTTTTTACGAAAACCGGTTTTTTAAAAACCGGTTTGACCTGTTTACAAACCGCCGGTTCGTCTTTCGGTTACAAGTTCTAGATCCAAAACCGGTTAATGAACCGGTTAATGGAAAAACCGGTTTTTTTTATTAACCGGTTATGGAAAAACCGGTTAACCGGTTTATAAAAAAACCGGTTTTTGACCGTTGTGGAAAAACCGGTTAACCGGTTTCTCCATAACCGGTTAACCGGTTAAAAACCGGTTTTTGAACGTTGTATAACGGCTATATGCCCGTTTTTTTTGTTTTTGGACCGTTTTTTTTTTTTTTTTACCATTTTACCCCCACAAACATCTATATATAGTTTAGGTTGGGTATTGGTTAGATCACACTCGATTATACAACTCCAAACGCTCTAAACGTTTATTTCATACGCGATTATTTTGTTATCTCACGCTCAATTATACCACATTACCACTCCATACGCTCTTATTTCGTAGTCGTTTATTTCATACTCGAGTATACCACTCTTATTTCGTAGTCGATTATCATGGCCTCCCAAAGTGCTGCTTCATCCGTCAACATGGGTGCCTCGAACACGGGAGAAACGGTCGTTCGGGTCATCCCCACGAAACGAAACCATGATGTTTGGCAACATTTCGACCTATGCGAAATGTCTAACGGTAGCCAAAAAGCTCGATGCAAACATTGTTTGAAGTTTTATGGCAAAGATGCAAACTCCACTTTAAAAGCGCATGTACAAAGGCCCTTTTGCAAGGCCTTGAAGGACGAATCGGGAAGTAGTTCGCAGCCGGAGATGACGAATCAAGGAGCGGTGTTTACGTACGACGTTGAAGCGGTACGTCAACAGTTTTCAAACTTTGTGATTCAACAAACACTTCCTTTCAACCACTTCGACAACCCTCAATTCACGGAGATGATGCAAAACTATGTTCAACCACGCTACCAACACGTAAGTCGTTCGACCCTTAGAAGAGATTGTCTTAAAGCATGGAAAAACGCTAAATCCGAACTAATTTCATACTTTTCAAACTTACAAACTGGTGTAAACTTAACAACGGATGTGTGGTCGGTACCTCACGGTTCGCCCGACTCATACATTTGTGTGACGGCTCATTGGGTTGACCCCGAGTCGTGGCAAATGATGAAACGAACCGTTGCGTTTCAATTGTTTGATTACCCGCACACGGGTAGAAATATTTTTCAAATATTGGATAAAGTCATTCGACAATACAAGATTGCACATAAAATCTTTTCAATTTCGTTTGATAACGCGTCCAACAATACGGTCGCGGTTGGCCATTTAAAATTAAAGTATAAACCTATTTGTGATGGAGCGTTTTTTCATAGCCGATGCATTGCACATATTATCAACTTGGCCGTGCAAGATGGGTTAAACGTGATCGAAACGCAAAGAAACAATTTTAAAAGAATGTTACGAGATGTTTTTAGCAACAATAAAACATTTTCAAGATACAAAAAATTTTGTGTAGAAGCTAATTGTCAATGGTTGGGGCCAAATTGGGATTGTCCAACAAGATGGAACTCGACTTGTAATATGTTTGAGAAAGCCATCCAACAAAAAGAATCATTAATTGCGTTTCATCAAATTTTGTCAAGTAGGAGTAAATGTCCACCGTACGATCCTAGAAACTGGTTATTGATTGAGATCGTTACGGAGGTCCTTCAAATTTTTAAATCTTGCACAACTAGTTTATCCGGGGTTTACTATCCAACAAGCCCCATTGCTTTACCAAAAATTGCTGTCATGTGCACAAAGTTGAGTGAACTTCATTGTAGGGGTGCACCTTATTTTGATATGGGTGTAAAAATGAAAGAAAAATTTAGAAAATATTTTCAAGAACTACCCGCTGTTTTGACATGTGCTGCTGCGTTAAACCCTTGCATCAATGTTGGTGGTGTTGAAGCTTTAATAGAAAAAATTTGTGATGAGCTAGGGTTAAACGACGATCAAAACCCCTATTATAGCCAAACTTTAAAGAATGCTTTCTGTGACATCTGACCCGATCCGACCCGACCCAGGTACCCGTTTCTCTGACCCGAACTCTTTCTTTTATGATTTAATATTTATTTATACTTATATTTTACTTTTAATAATAATAATATACTTTTCCTTCCCGACTCTCTCTCTCTTTCTTTCCGCCGTTCCGTCCCTCTCCTTCTCTCTTTCCGCCTTCTTTTCCCTCTTGTCGCCGTCCCGCCCTTACGCCTTGTTTCCCTCTTTTTCTTCTAACTCTTTGCTTGTCCTTTGTTCCTTCCCGCCTAAGGTTGTCTGCGCAGCTCCACGCGCCAGACTCCCTTACAAGGAATCCTGCGTGAAGACCACCTGTTTCAGCGATACGCGAGACGAACTCTTCTCGCAGCGCGTTAAGAATTGTAATTCTTCTCGCAGTGCGCGAAGGACGGAAGTTCTTCCCGCGACGCGCTAAGGATTTGTAGTTCTTCTCGCAGCGCGCTAAGAATCGTAGTTCATCCCTCGACGCGCGAAGAATTATAGTTCTTCCCGCGGCGCGCTAGGAATTTTAGTTCCTCCCGCGGCGCGCTAAGAAATGTGACTCTTCCCGCGGCGCGCTTAGAAATGGTAGTTCTTTCCGCGACGCGTTAAAGTTAGTTCTGTCTGCCTTCGCGCTCGCGCTCTCTTGACCTTCTGTGTCAGCCTTCTCGCGTCAAACCCTTTGAGTTTTCTTCTGTTTAAATCTAGCCGTTTGCTTTTGAGTTGTCTTATCTTTTGAGCTGTTGACCTAATCTGCTTTATGTCTGAAAAGTTACTTTCGGCGCAGCATGCGCACCAACCCCATTGGTTGACAGATAAAGTGACTGATAATCTTTTGAGATCTGCTTTTGCCATGCTTGACCTGTACCTTTATCTACCCGCCCATGCTTTTTTTTACTGTTCCCTGACAGCTTTATCTTGCTCCCTGCAGCTGCCATATCTTTTGATATCTTTTGCTTTTGGATTCTTATGCTTTTTGATATCTTTTGCTTTTGGATTCTTATGCTTTTTGATATCTTTTGCTTTTGGATTCTTATGCTTTTTGATATCTTTTGCTTGATCCTGTTAAAGATCCTTTCCCCTTTTCTAGGGATTATGTCTCCTAGGGTTTTCCTATAAATAATAATAATATTTTCATAACACTAAACACACAAAACACTTAATCTCTCCTGTTCTTTTGCTCCTTGCTCTCTGCCTCCGTCTTCCTCCCTGTTCTGCCATGCTTTTCCGGTAATATATATTATATATAATAATTTACTTATTAATTATGCAAACTTATAATCAAGACTTGAAACAAATCATTAAAACAATAATTTTATTTATAGGTTAACTTGTGCTTGTTTAAAGTTGGTTCTTGCTTTATCTTACACCGCATCGTTTATCATGTGAGTAATCTCGTACCTAATCCCTTTTTGCTTTTAATGTTTTGGGGTGTTCATGTGTTCATACAAACTTAGAGTCTTAAACTTGTTTATGAACTTTAGTCGCGCAGTACCCCATGTGTTGAGGACGTAGACTTGGCTGTTTATTTGTATGTGTGGATCATTAACCGTCTTGTCGGTCTATTCCGCAGTTTTCATGGTACCATTAGATGAACACGGGAGAACTATCGTTTATGATTTTCTCTTTTGTTTACACATGCACAGTTAGTCTTGTTTGTGAGCTCAATTGTGAGCACTGGCAGTCTTATGAATCTTAGAGTTGGTCCCGATCAGATTACACCCTTGTTGAAAACCAGACATACACATGTTGCGCGCAGATTTTATCGTTATCTATGTATTGTATTAAACTTGATTTCTCACCAACACGCAAGTGTTTGACGTTTATTTTAACACATGTTCAGGGTTGCAGTAGCTGTTTTGGAGCTTGTGGACACATAGGAAGTTTTCTTTATTTTGGACCTAGATTAAAATGTATCAAGACAAGTTATTGCTGTTCGAATATTATGATTTATAATATATTGATTTATGATGATTTATGTTATCTTGTGTTTACCCTGCGCGTGCGCAAATGAATGTATTTATTAAATATTGACACCCAATAGTGTCACGAGTAATGAAACAATATGTGGCGCCCCGATGTATAATCCGCCTTTGGTCGGGGTGTTACAGATTGGTATCAGAGCTCGTTGACTTTAGGATAGGTGGTTAGACGTAACGGCCTAGAATACCTAAGAGTCCCTTCTCGCGCATGAGAGAAATCTCATGTTTGCGCGCTTATTGTTAATTACTCGTTATTTGTGAATATGCTCGCGCTTGCGCAGTATATGATTTTATGTTTTATTTCGCGATATTTCGATTTTTTTTTTTTGAATTTCGATTTTTATTGATTTTACTTACATATTCGTTTGTGGGATTTGAAAATCCGAAAAGTCATGGTGATACATGAATAGTTGATTTTCAATTTCCATTTACGATTATGTTCTGAGGTTGGAGACTTGAAAAGTCATGGTGATACATGAATTGTCAACCTCCAATACTCATTTTCTTGTATATTTTATATTGAAGATTGGAAAGTCATGGTGATACATGAATCGTCAATCTCCAATACTCGTTTACTCGTATATTTTAAATTGAGAATTCGGAAAGTCATGGTGATACATGAATTGTCGATTTCTGATTCGAATTTGTTACCTTTATTAAGTCTGCAATTAGGGTCATTTATTTTACTTTAACTTTTGATAGCATCTAACTCCGTGAAACCAAGCTTTATAAGATTAAAACTTTGCGCTAAAACCAAGATATTAACTAAAATTAAAAACTTTTATAGAATGCCTCCGCTATCTCGCCGATTTCAGAGAAGAGAAGCCTCGCGCATGCGTAGACAGCAACGTTCCCAGGAAATGGCCGCCGCGATAGCCCAAGCCTTGAGCCAAAACAATACCAACACCTCTGGTTATAACATTAAGTCCTTTAACGCGGGTAACCCTCCAAAGTTCACAGGTCTTGAAGGAGCCACCGTGATGCTCCAATGGCTCGAGAAGATAGAAAACACTTTCCTCCACACCCAATGCCCCTCAGACAGACGAACCCTATATGCTTCCAGTGTCCTGGAATCTAGAGCGCTTACATGGTGGAATGGAGTAGCTCATGCGCGTGGCGCAGAAGCTGCTTCCAGCATACTCTGGGAGGAATTTAAGGATCTCTTGACGCGAGAATTCTGCCCTCCCAACGAAGTTAAGCGCCTGGAGGAAGAATTTTGGAATCTTAAGCAGTACAGCGGAGAAGCGCGCGAGTACGCGACGCGCTTCCACGAGCTAAGCTTACTGGTCCCTCACCTTGTTACCCCTTCACGCCGAGCAATCGAGAAATTCCTTGGGGGTCTCCCCATGGAAATTCAAGATTCTGTATGGGCCAGAAACCCAGTAACCCTCTCTGACGCCATCGAGTTGGCCGCTGTGCTCAGCGACAACCATGTCAGAGCAGGAACCCTGTTCCTGCGGGAAACTGAGAAGACCAAACTCACCAAGACTGCCCCTGAACCAACAGAAACCAAACCAGAACCCTCAAACCGTAACAACCTCAAGCGCAGGCGCAAGGCCTATGCGCTTACCAACCCGCCCATTGTCCAGCAACCCATTTATCAACCTCCAGTTTACGCGCCTAACCCTCTGTCAGCCTACCCAACACCTCCTGTAGTCCATAACTATGCCTTAACCAATCCCGCACTCCCTGCCCCGCCAACTAAGAAACCTTACACAGGAAATCAACCCTTTTGCCCAACCTGTAGATTTCACCACCCAACCCAAACCCCGTGTCGACTTTGCAACCGATGTGGCCGTACTGGTCACACTGCTGAAAACTGTAGAGTCCTTCCCGCCAATCCAATTGCGCCAACACCACCAGTCTACCCGCAGAATCCACAACCAACCTACCAAAACCCACGACCCAGATCGTGCTTTAACTGCGGTGATCCCAGTCATTTCCGGAACGCGTGCCCAAGACTACAAGTTCAGATTACGCAAGCGAATCCGGTGAACCAGATTTCAAACCAAGTGACGCGTGGACGAGCTTTTAACATAACCGCGCACCAAGCGCAAGCGAATAATGACGTAGTTAATGGTACATTTTTGCTTAACGGATTTTATGCTTCTGTACTTTTTGATACTGGCGCCGATCGAAGTTTTATCTCTCGCGCCTTCGAGCAGAAGCTTGCGCGACCGCGCAACGATTTAAAAGAAGATTTTTCAGTTGAATTGGCTAATGGTGAAACTGTTTTAATAAACTCAGTGATTAAAGATTGCACGCTTAACCTTAACGAAAACGATTTTCTAATCGACCTCATCCCTATGCCTCTTGGAAGCTTCGATGTTATCATTGGTATGGACTGGCTCTCGAAGAATCGCGCCGAAGTTATTTGCGCCAAGAAGTTGATTCGCATTCCTCGAGAAAATGGTGATCTTCATATTTACGGCGAAAAACCCTCCCGCGGTCTTAAACTTATGTCTTGCGCCGAAGCCCAAAGACTCATGCGGAAGAAGTGTATTGCATTTCTAGCCCATGTGGTTAAACTTGCTGAAGAAGAGAAGCTTCGCGATATCCCCGTCGTGCGTGATTTCCCTGAAGTTTTTCCTGATGATCTTCCTGGTATCCCTCCCGCTCGTGAAGTCGAGTTTCGTGTTGATCTTGTCCCTGGTGCTTCCCCCGTAGCTAAATCTCCTTACCGTCTTGCACCCGCTGAGATGCAAGAATTGGCAAGCCAACTTCAAGAGTTGACTGCTAAAGGATTCATTCGCCCTAGCTCTTCGCCCTGGGGTGCTCCGGTGTTGTTCGTTAAAAAGAAAGATGGATCGTTTCGCATGTGTATTGATTACCGCGAGTTGAACAAACTCACCATTAAGAACCGGTATCCCTTACCGCGTATTGACGACCTCTTTGATCAACTCCAAGGTGCCTCCTGTTTCTCGAAGATCGATCTCCGTTCTGGTTATCACCAGTTGCGCATCCGCGATGAAGATGTTCCGAAGACTGCTTTTCGAACTCGTTATGGCCATTTTGAATTCTTGGTCATGTCCTTCGGTCTAACCAACGCACCCGCCGTTTTCATGGATCTAATGAATCGGGTGTGTAGGCCTTTCTTGGATAAATTCGTGATCGTGTTTATCGATGATGTTCTGGTGTATTCTAAGACCAAGGCCGAGCATGAGCAACATCTCCGATTGGTATTGCAAAAGCTTAGAGCCGAGCAGCTCTTTGCCAAGCTCTCCAAGTGTGAATTTTGGTCTGATGAAGTACAGTTTCTTGGCCATGTTGTAAACAAGATGGGTATTCATGTCGACCCATCCAAGATTGAAGCAATCAAGAACTGGATTACGCCATCCTCTCCTTCCGAAATCCGTTCCTTTCTGGGCTTAGCTGGTTACTACCGGCGATTTATTTCGAACTTCTCAAAGATCGCTTTGCCTTTAACAGCTCTGACGCACAAAGGTAAACCGTATATTTGGGGCTCGAAGCAAGAAGAAGCCTTTCTAACGCTCAAGCGTTTGTTGTGTGAAGCTCCTGTTCTTGCGTTACCTGAGGGTAATGATGATTTTGTCGTGTATTGCGATGCATCCAACCAAGGTCTCGGTTGTGTTCTTATGCAACGAGGCAAGGTTATCGCTTACGCATCAAGGCAACTTAAGGTTCATGAAAAGAATTATACAACTCACGACCTCGAACTTGGTGCAGTTGTTTTTGCCTTGAAGATCTGGAGACACTACCTTTATGGTACTAAGTGTATCCTCTACACTGACCATAAAAGCCTTCAGCATATCTTTGATCAGAAGGAACTTAACATGAGACAACGCCGATGGAACGAACTCATCAGCGATTACGATTGTGAGATCCGGTATCATCCTGGTAAGGCTAATGTGGTAGCCGATGCGCTCAGCCGAAAACCCTGCCAACTTAACTGTATCTTGCCGCGCACGCATCTTCACTTTGCGCCGATCCAAAGCAACCTTGAATCGCGTATTCGTGACGCGCAGCGCGCATCCATCAGTAATGGTAACCTTCGCGCCGAGTTAGCGTGTGGCGCGGAAGCACACTTTGTCCCTAATCTGAGTGGAATTCTCTGTTATCTTAATCGCATCTGGATTCCCTTTGATGAGAATCTTCGCGCTGATATCCTGAGTGAAGCGCATAAATCTCGGTATTCTATTCATCCTGGCGCTGATAAGATGTACAAGGATTTGCGCATTACTTATTGGTGGCCCGGTATGAAAAAGGATATTGCTGTGTTCGTAGCTAAATGTCTGACTTGTTCTAAAGTGAAAGCTGAACACCAACGCCCATCTGGTTTGCTCGAACAACCAGAAATTCCTACGTGGAAGTGGGAATGTGTAGCGATGGACTTTATTACCAAGTTACCTTTGACAGCAAGCAAACATGATAGCATTTGGGTAATAGTGGATCGATTGACTAAGTCTGCTCACTTCCTGCCCATTCGTGAAAACTACCGTGTTGAGCAACTCGCGCAGCTTTATGTCAAGGAAATTGTCTGCCGCCATGGTACTCCTTTGAGCATCATATCCGATCGCGATGGCCGTTTTATATCTCGCTTTTGGAAATCTCTCCAATCTGCGCTAGGAACTCGCTTGGACATGAGTACGGCATATCATCCTCAGACTGACGGTCAGTCTGAGCGAACTATTCAAACTCTTGAGGATATGTTCCGATCTTGTGTTCTTGATTTTGGAGGTAATTGGGATTCGCACCTACCTTTGATCGAGTTCTCTTATAATAACAGCTATCATTCCAGTATTGGTATGGCCCCATTTGAAGCACTTTACGGTCGTAAGTGCCGCTCCCCGATTTGTTGGAGCGAGGTGGGAGAAGCTCAAATCACAGGACCCGAACTTGTTCAAGAGACAACCGATAAAATCGCCAAGATCCGTGATCATCTGCTGACTGCCAGAAGCCGACAGAAGAGTTACGCAGATCGTAGGCGAAAGCCTCTCGAATTTCAAGTTAGTGATCTTGTTCTCCTCAAAGTGTCGCATTGGAAAGGTGTTGTCCGCTTTGGGAAGAAGGGTAAGCTTGCTCCTCGTTATGTTGGTCCATTCAAGATTCTCGCGCGTGTGGGAAAAGTTGCCTACAGACTTGACCTGCCGCCCGCGCTCAGTAATGTGCATCCAACGTTCCATGTATCCAATCTTAAGAAGTGCGTAGCTGACGAGAACCTTCACATCCCACTTGATGAAGTTCAAGTTGATGAATCTATGCATTTCGTTGAGAAGCCTGTTGAGATTATGGATCGCGAGGTTAAGCAAACCAAGCGCAGTCGTATCCCTATCGTGAAAGTTCGTTGGGAGTCCAAGCGCGGAGCCGAGTTTACATGGGAAAGGGAAGATCAAATGAAGATCAAGTACCCGCACCTGTTCTCTGCGCAACCTACTTCGAGATAAATTTCGGGACGAAATTTCTTAAAGTAGGGGAGACTGTGACATCTGACCCGATCCGACCCGACCCAGGTACCCGTTTCTCTGACCCGAACTCTTTCTTTTATGATTTAATATTTATTTATACTTATATTTTACTTTTAATAATAATAATATACTTTTCTTTCCCGACTCTCTCTCTCTTTCTTTCCGCCGTTCCGTCCCTCTCCTTCTCTCTTTCCGCCTTCTTTTCCCTCTTGTCGCCGTCCCGCCCTTACGCCTTGTTTCCCTCTTTTTCTTCTAACTCTTTGCTTGTCCTTTGTTCCTTCCCGCCTAAGGTTGTCTGCGCAGCTCCACGCGCCAGACTCCCTTACAAGGAATCCTGCGTGAAGACCACCTGTTTCAGCGATACGCGAGACGAACTCTTCTCGCAGCGCGTTAAGAATTGTAATTCTTCTCGCAGTGCGCGAAGGACGGAAGTTCTTCCCGCGACGCGCTAAGGATTTGTAGTTCTTCTCGCAGCGCGCTAAGAATCGTAGTTCATCCCTCGACGCGCGAAGAATTATAGTTCTTCCCGCGGCGCGCTAGGAATTTTAGTTCCTCCCGCGGCGCGCTAAGAAATGTGACTCTTCCCGCGGCGCGCTTAGAAATGGTAGTTCTTTCCGCGACGCGTTAAGGTTAGTTCTGTCTGCCTTCGCGCTCGCGCTCTCTTGACCTTCTGTGTCAGCCTTCTCGCGTCAAACCCTTTGAGTTTTCTTCTGTTTAAATCTAGCCGTTTGCTTTTGAGTTGTCTTATCTTTTGAGCTGTTGACCTAATCTGCTTTATGTCTGAAAAGTTACTTTCGGCGCAGCATGCGCACCAACCCCATTGGTTGACAGATAAAGTGACTGATAATCTTTTGAGATCTGCTTTTGCCATGCTTGACCTGTACCTTTATCTACCCGCCCATGCTTTTTTTTACTGTTCCCTGACAGCTTTATCTTGCTCCTTGCAGCTGCCATATCTTTTGATATCTTTTGCTTTTGGATTCTTATGCTTTTTGATATCTTTTGCTTTTGGATTCTTATGCTTTTTGATATCTTTTGCTTTTGGATTCTTATGCTTTTTGATATCTTTTGCTTGATCCTGTTAAAGATCCTTTCCCCTTTTCTAGGGATTATGTCTCCTAGGGTTTTCCTATAAATAATAATAATATTTTCATAACACTACACACACAAAACACTTAATCTCTCCTGTTCTCTTGCTCCTTGCTCTCTGCCTCCGTCTTCCTCCCTGTTCTGCCCTGCTTTTCCGGTAATATATATTATATATAATAATTTACTTATTAATTATGCAAACTTATAATCAAGACTTGAAACAAATCATTAAAACAATAATTTTATTTATAGGTTAACTTGTGCTTGTTTAAAGTTGGTTCTTGCTTTATCTTACACCGCATCGTTTATCATGTGAGTAATCTCGTACCTAATCCCTTTTTGCTTTTAATGTTTTGGGGTGTTCATGTGTTCATACAAACTTAGAGTCTTAAACTTGTTTATGAACTTTAGTCGCGCAGTACCCCATGTGTTGAGGACGTAGACTTGGCTGTTTATTTGTATGTGTGGATCATTAACCGTCTTGTCGGTCTATTCCGCAGTTTTCATGGTACCATTAGATGAACACGGGAGAACTATCGTTTATGATTTTCTCTTTTGTTTACACATGCACAGTTAGTCTTGTTTGTGAGCTCAATTGTGAGCACTGGCAGTCTTATGAATCTTAGAGTTGGTCCCGATCAGATTACACCCTTGTTGAAAACCAGACATACACATGTTGCGCGCAGATTTTATCGTTATCTATGTATTGTATTAAACTTGATTTCTCACCAACACGCAAGTGTTTGACGTTTATTTTAACACATGTTCAGGGTTGCAGTAGCTGTTTTGGAGCTTGTGGACACATAGGAAGTTTTCTTTATTTTGGACCTAGATTAAAATGTATCAAGACAAGTTATTGCTGTTCGAATATTATGATTTATAATATATTGATTTATGATGATTTATGTTATCTTGTGTTTACCCTGCGCGTGCGCAAATGAATGTATTTATTAAATATTGACACCCAATAGTGTCACGAGTAATGAAACAATATGTGGCGCCCCGATGTATAATCCGCCTTTGGTCGGGGTGTTACACTTTCAACACCACCTTGTCAAACATGTATGATGTCTACCTTACAAAATACGGGTCGTCTTCCCAAATTCGTGACTCGTTAAGAGCTGTTGCCCAATCCCAATCCCAAACCGACCTTGAAATGAGGATGTACTACATGATTTGGGAAGACGCCGGTAAACGTCAAAAGGTAAACACCCCAAGCAGTGAACTTGGAAGGTATGGTGGTACCAACTTTGTGAAACACATGACTCCGGATGAATTTAGAAGTCTTGATTTGCTCGCTTGGTGGAGAGGTAAGGAGGATGAGTTTCCGATCCTCGCCGCCATGGCCAAAGATTTACTAACGGTCCAAGCTTCCACGGTAGCTTCGGAGTCTGCTTTTTCTGTTTCTGGCAGGGTTATATCGATTAGGAGGACTCGACTCACTGCACCGGCTATAGAGATGTCGATTTGCTACAAGGATTACTTGGACTCTTTAGATAGGGCACAACATCAACGCTCACTCGAGGGGGAAATGGAGTATGAAGCGGGCTTGTATGAAGACGAGGTCAATGAAGGACACACTCAACCAATGACCGATGAAGAAGCCGCGTACGACGATTACCTAAGAAATAGCTCGGGATCGGGTAGCGAAGAAAATTAGTTAAAGAAACAGCAAACATGGAGGCAAATCATGAGTAAGAAACAGCAAGTTGTTCATGTAATCGTGTCTAAGCATTCTTTTTCCTAATATGTGCTCTTATTTACTTGTTGATTTGGATTTTTCTAATTTAGTTAAAGAAACAGCAAACATGGAGGCAGATCATGAACAAACTGCGATTGGGAACAACATGAGCATCTGCTAGTTCACGATTTAATGTTTGTATTTTTGAGTTAAATCATGAACAACAGTTCTTGGCAGAGATTTCTTCAGTGTTAATGATTTAATGTTTGTATTTTTGAGTTACGAATATGCGATAACGATTTAATGTTTGTATTTTTAATGTAAAAACTATAAATGAAAGTTATGTGTTTTTAATCTTTGGTTTGTTGAAAACACATTCACCAACACACACTCATACTCATCTTCCAAGCAAAGAACCCTAACAACGAAAGCAAAGAATGGCTTCGGTCAGTCCGTTTTGCCTTGTAGTTACCGTTTTGCCTTGTAGTTACCGGTTTGTTTATACTGTGAAAAAATAATGGTCTTCATTAAGTACAAAATATAAAAAACAAATATTCGTATTTGAAACCGCGAAATTTAAAAAAAAAAAAAAAAAAAAAACCGGTTAATAAAAAAACCGGTTAATAAAAAAACCGGTTTATTAACCGGTTCTAACCGGTTTCTAAACCAGTCCTAACCGGTTAGACCGGTTAGGGTTTTGACAGCAAAAAACCGGTTATTAACCGGTCCGGTTATTAACCGAACCGGTTTTTTTCCGGGCCAAAAAAAACCGGTCCGGTTAATAACCGAACCGGTTTTTTTAAAAAAACCGGTTTGTGCACCTCTAGTCGGGCTGGATACGGGTCAAAACGGGTCAGGTTGACCCAAAAAAAATTTCCTCAATATTTTTTTCTATAAACATTTTGTGTTCAAAATCTCGTTACTCAAAAGATATCATTTCAATAAAATTATTAAAAGGACTTTATGTATCAAACTTTGACCTGTCTATATTTCAATAGTTTGTTTTAACTTGGTTAAGGGTGTGCATGAAACCAACATAACCGGCCCCGTAACTGAAATAATTGAAACCAGCCCAAAACCGATGGTTTTTTTCTTTATGTTTTTTTTTCCTTCCAAAAACTGAATTTACGGTTCAGCTTTGCATGCACCCAAAACCGAAAAGGCTAAATCAAACCTTAAAAAAAATTAAAAAAAAAAAAAAAACTCTACATTTTTAGTTGAATTTATAGATTATTGTTTTTATTTTTGAATGTTAGATAAATTATTAAAAAAAACTACTAAAGGGTGTATCCGAAAAAGTTTAGGTCCAAATGTTTAATAATCAACTAATTAAAAAAAATTAGGGTCAAGGCTTCATACCAAATTAATTTTTTTGGGCCTTTTTTTTCCGGCCCAAAAGATTTAAGCCTAAATGGTAAAACCAAAATGGTTTTAAACGTTTGAGCCCAAAATCAACCCAAGCCGAAATGG
This sequence comes from Bidens hawaiensis, assembly GCF_021521415.1. Taxonomy (NCBI): domain Eukaryota; kingdom Viridiplantae; phylum Streptophyta; class Magnoliopsida; order Asterales; family Asteraceae; genus Bidens; species Bidens hawaiensis. The sequence continues at coordinate 68,587 of NW_027499500.1, read as the reverse complement.
TTTTAAACGTTTGTTCATTCTTTGCGTTTTCAAATTCTTGACGCATTTTATTATTTATAGGTGCGATCGTATCTTGTGGTATGGTAACGGGCTCCATCAATTGTCTTATGTTCGAGGGGAGTCTAGATTTTCATATCATAGGCCCGTTTACAGCATGTTTTTTGCAGAAGTCGAATCTATTAACCGTACAAGATTCAAGAGAAACACTAGTTATTCATCTAGGATTGAGGTGGAAGAACTGTTACCATATTCATATTCATGTAGATATAAAGGTCTTAGTTTTAACTGACAAGCGACCGCGCGTCACTGCTAGTTCATTCAGTGAGCGGGCCCACCGCGTGCACATTCTTCCAACGTTCCAAGAAAAGGTCAACCCTTTAACTTTTTTCGTTGTCACATTTTTTTTATATTTTTTGAGAGGTGTTTGGGATTGCTTATTAAAACTGCTATCTGCTTATTGCGCTTTTTAATGCAATAAGCAGATAAGCAATTTTTATAGGCTAAACGCCCCCCTAATTCATTTAAAATTTTGATTTAACACTTTATGTTTCTTGATTATATAGGGCTTTTGGACTTCACTTATCATTGGGCAATTGTTTGAAAATAAACAAGAAAGCCGTTGCTAGTCGGGTTATTATGCTGGATTTGTATGTTTAAATCAAACCCGCAAAGCATACAATCACGAGGTGTAAATAGAAGGCTGAAATAAGTTGCTGATTAGTGTTTTCTTGGTGGGATTTTGAAGATGGGATTTTGAAGACAAAGGTCATGTTTACATGAAGGCATCACCTTGATTTGGTTATAGAAATTGAGATGATTCTTTCTTAATTCTTGTTTAATATTTTGAAAACATTTGCTATTGTGCATATACTATAAAACTTATTTGATTGGATTGAGTTTGCACACAACAAATCAATAAAGTGTTACCACTATCGATAAATCTGTCTTGTCTACTATGTATTCGAGTCTGATATACTGGTACGATACTTTAGTAGTTACTAAATGTCATTACTTTTTTTTTAGTGAAACAACCCTAAAGTTAGGTTTTATTGCTTTAAGTCTTAGTTTTCAAACCCTTTAATATGACCGGCTCTTAGATATCAAGTGCCCAGACCGAGACGGAAAAAATATGCCCCTTAAGCCTTAACGTACTAAATAATGTGAACATTTTTTTAAATGGCGATTAAAGTTATGACAATAAAATAAAAATTAGCAAAATTATGGTATTGAAATGAGTTTATGACATATTAAATAGGCTAATAGCTAACCGAGTATTTGTGAAGCTCTCATAACATTCTTGATAGCAAATTAGTGAATCAACTCTTCGCAGTTTATGCTCTCTAATATTCCGTTCTCGATAGTTATCATCGCCAACCCGCTAAGTCTTTCGTGGGCATTGCTGATCGTAAATAAGATTTCAATAACTACAACTTCAAAAAATTCTTTTCTGCATATGCTACCGTGACTGTTGGTATTCAAAGTCGACGTGGTTGTTATCCCGCCTACTTGTTTCATTTTTTTTTATTTAACTTTTATTGATTAATTTAAAATAATAGGCATTTTTTCAATTTTTAGTGGGTCTATAAGTCTTTGGGCAATTTTAAAAAAGTGGGTCTAAAAGGTGTTTGGGTATTATAAAAATATTTGAGATTATAAGCATTCGGGCATTCTATATATATAACATTGGAAATTTTTTTATAAAGGTTTGCCCAAAAAAAAAAAACATGCTCTGGCCAAGCGCCCACATCGCCCACCAAAGCCGGCCATAATGTCACATTAATTAACGAATCATAACAAGAAGAAGCTTGCCTTTAAACAATCATGTTGAATTTATCTGCGTTAATACATATTCACGTGTGATTTAAATTTATACGTTAAATTAGCATTTGCTCACATATGAAACAGTTAATACATATTCACGTGTGATTTAAATTTATATGTTAAATTAGCATTTGCTCACATATGAAACAATGTTATACATGTTATTGAGCTCAAGTTCATAAATCATAAGTGAAATGATGCATATATGAACTAGTGATACATCCTACATGAAATAGTGCTAGTTTACATCGTAAACAAGTTGATCAAGCACACATTTGTGTTTCGAGTCAAAACTCTTTCGATATGTAAGTCTCTAAGTAGACATCAATTTTGTAGTAATACGATTTGTTTCATTACTATAAAACAATAAGTCAATGATATACCTACTCTATTGAAACACTTATAGGGTGTCCACCTCACCTATGTTAATGTGTCAATCAAATACACAACTCGGGTTTACTAAAGAAAAAACACAACGAACGTGAAATTTTTAAATGTTTTAACTTTAACTTTTGTAATTGTTTAAAAGGGGAAATAAACCGAATTGGTACTCAAAAATTTAATATTTTTTGCTATTCAATTATTAATTACGAAAAATAACATAATCAAGTTTTCGTTAGACATTTATCGCCTTTTATATAAAGTTGTCTGTTAATAATAATAATAATAATAATAATAATAATAATAACAACAACAACAACTAAGATAAAACCCTTCATCGCCTAAATTTTCCATCAACATTGGTTGCAAATTTGCAATAGAGCTAGTAATTTGATGTTTTCTTTTATTAATTTAATTATTCTTAATGTGTTTTATTATTAATTAAATCTTTTTAATGTATTGTTAGAGATATCGAATTTTAATAATGAGGAAATGAAGAAGTTTGATAACATATAATTACATGTCAATACATTACTAGTACATGTTTTAAAATAAAGACGTGTGAAAAATAAAATATTGTAAATATATGATTATAAGAAATAATCAAATAAATGAAAAAAAAAAGATGAACATAAAAAGCTTCCTTCAATGTATACTAACATGTATGTATTCGTACTCAGAATCTTGATGATGTTTAGGTGTCAAACATATTATCTACCAAAACGTCTAGCTGCAAACATTAAACAATATAAATGTCAAACATATTATCTACCAAAACGTCTAGCTGCAAACATTAAACAACATAAATGTCAAATGTAAGAAGAATACATTTTAAAAACATGTAAGATATTGTATTATCGTGATCTCGAAAAGATATTAATTTATGTAAAAAGTATAAAGAAGATTCTACGAAATCGAACAATTTTTCATAGTTTTTACAAAGAGAAAATCCCCAAAATGTTCATTGAAGTATATATTAAGAGAATGACCATCTTAAAAAATATTTTTAATTATTTTTATTATTTTGAATAAAACCGCTAGGACTCACAAAAAATTTGGTAGGGAATCACAAAATTTGGTTGTGTCCCGCAAAATTTCGCCAGATTCACATGAATTTGGTTGAGACACACAAATATATCATTGGTCCTCGCATAAAATTTACTCATAACCTACAAAAAATTTGGTCAAATCACATTAAAATTTGTTCGGGACTCACAAAAAGTATCATCGGTCCTTCCCAAATTCAATATTTGATAACAAATTGTGGTAAGATTTTAAGAAAATGATTGGTTCGACCAAACTTTTACAATGTGGCACCGTGTAACTGGTAGGAAGTACCGTTGTCTGACATGTGCAAACACAGTTCATTTGTGGGATCAAATAAATATATTTGTGTCGTTCTAAAATAACTTTAAATAAATTACGAACCAGTTTTTCCTTTCGTGTGAAAGTCTTTCTCACACTTCAATGTGCAAAAGGAACTAGCATTGCCTTCATCTACACATTTCTTTTCACAATCGGCAAAGTCTTCTGGTTCGGGCCGGTGGTCTTGATCTTCGTTGTCGGTGGCACGCACTACAACCAAAAGGACCATGAGCGCTAGTAGCGCCGCGACAACTTTTTTAGACGCCATTACGCTAACTAATGAATTATTAATTGTCGTATTTTCACAATATGATACAATGTTATTCAATGTGATGGTTTGAGTTAGCATTTATAAAAGTGTTTATTTGAATTTTGTGGTTGCCCTAAAAAGATGGATGATTTAAGGTTTTGTTTGTAGAATCTGACATACATAAATGGATGGCCACCTTAATTTTAATTAGGGATTCGTTTGGTGGTTCCTAATAAAGTAAAAATACTAAAATATAGAAAATAGAAGATTAGGCTATATTTTATATTTTTAAATGGAAAATAGCCAAAATGTTCATTTGACTGATTAATGTTAATAAAATTCGTATTTGACCAACCAATTCTCATAATGTCCACCTTAAAACTCATCAACCCAATCACTTTTTAATCATTACTTGACTGGATTTTTAATCAGCCAGATTCTGCCATGCGTCAATTAAACTAACCTGTCACTAGTTATTCTTATTTTTAATTGTCGGAGCCGCATGATTATGTAGGCGTCCGTTGAGATTATTTTTGCTTCCGACGATATTTATTTTGGCCCCCAACAATTTGTTTTGGCTTATGGCAAGACCATTTTGGCTTCCAATGAGATTTTTTGTTTCTAACAAGGTGCTTGGACAAGTGGCAAAATCAGATTCTTTAAAATCTTGTCGAGTAATGCTTAAAAAGTTATCTAGGCGACGAATTTTAGTGTGAACATTTTGAGAATTGATTCGTTAAATGCACATTTTGTTAACATTAACCGGTCAAATGGACGTTACAACGGCCATGCATAGAGGTGCACAAACTGGTTTAAAACTCAAAACTGGTTTGGGTTGAAACCAGTTCGATTTGGTCAACAAAAGTCAAAACCAGTTTATGATCGGTTTTGGTTTGGGTTTTGATTGGTTTCGGTCCGGTCAAACGAACAGTTTTGGCTGGCTTCAATTCGGTTAACCGGTTTGAAAACGGTTTTGGTGGAGAAAATTACAAATCGCTTCCGAACCTATGGTTTCAATCGGTTCCAAACCAGTTTTTATCAGTTTCAAACTGGTTCAGTTTCGGTTTGATTTTCTAGTAGGTTCAGTTAACCGGTTTATTTATCGACTCTATCCTAGCATATTAGAATCCAGGTAAACAAAACGGTGGCGATTTTTTGCTTAAAAAATATTATCTATTTGCAGTTAGCCTCCTTTTGCGAAATAACTATAGGTTTTTAATTTAGATAAAATATTCAAAACAATAAATTACTTATGAACTTCAAATATTAACTAATGTACATAAACAAAAGTAGGCCACCAATATCCCCATAAACATAAACATAGATTATTATTACATGTTCCATATTCCAATTTTATCATATAAATCCACTTCCTAAACTGTTTTGCTAAAAACCTCACTAATTAAAAATGGCTTCAAACCAATTTGAGGTATTTCGTCTAGCCATGGTCATGTTATGTGGTGTAGCCATGGCTCAACAGGAATGCACCATCTGGAAACTCATCAACTCCGTCAACTTCTTGTTGCTCACAGCTAGCCAACGTGATTCAATCCCAGCCGAGGTGCCTTTGTGTCTTCACCGGAGATGGTAGTGGTGCACCTACGGGTTTGAACATTAATCAAACTTTGGCACTTGCTCTACCCGGTGCTTGCAATATACAAACTCCCCCGGTTAGCCGATGTACTGGTATGTCAAGACCATATATATATATATATATATATAGGCTAAGTATAAAATGAAAACCCACTTAAGTTGTGAAAACTTTAGAAACTCATTCTCAACCACATGTTTTTAATTAATGTTTAAATCTTGTGGTCCATAATTAAAGTGAATAAAAAATGTAAATATAAATATAACTTTTTCTCTCTCCTGAAAACATATATAAAAATTAGTAAAAAATGTTAAAAATAGCAAAACATTTTTTTTGTGATGATTCGATGTTTTGTATTAAATGTTACAAACATGTAACAAAAAAAAAAAAACGATGTTACATAGGGTTGTACTAGAGGGCGCTAATGGACCCACGGGCTCTACCCCAGCAGATTCTCCTTCAGGTGAATGATTCAATAAACCATATCTGCTACGAATCTTTTTATATCGTTTAGGTATTTAATTTGAAATTGTAGGTGATCTATATGCAAATTTTTTAAAGTTGTTGTACAAATAGGCAGATCGCTGTAACTATGACCGAACTCAAGAGAAGTTCGACATTATTTTTTAATTCGCTAATGTTGCAAGCGAATTTGGATAAGGACAAAACGTGGAGTTTGCTACTCTGACCAGCAAACTCAAGCTAACAGTAACTGCTTTGATCTCGAACGAAGTTCTCTCGTTTGAACAACAAACTCGAGCCAAGTTTGCTTGCCACCTTAGCGGTCTCTTAAAATCTTTTTTCAGGGTTTTGCGTGAGTTCGCGATATGCCTATAGTATAACAACTTTCATAAAATGCAAGTATTTATCATACTATTTATATTTTTAAAACGCCTTAAAAAAACACACACACACGAAGCTATCATTTATTATCCATTTTAGCAAATGAAAACAATCTCTAGCTCCTTTTTTATGGTTTCTACATATATTGCAGGAAGCGGGTCGAAGACTAAACCAAGTACGGGCGCATCTGGTGCAACCATCCAAAACCTACCATTTTATGCCACTTGTGCTTTTATCTTCATAGCAACAATATATGTTTCTCACCATGTTGCTTAACTTATCTTTTAAGTATGTTATCTACAGTTACTACTTTGTCTATGGGTGTGATGTGTGGTTGTAACGATTATTATTAAAATTTGTGACGTATTGTATTGCATTGTGTTGTATATGTTCTGTTTTGATTTGTGTAAGAAAACTTTTACGAGTCTCGTTAAGATTTAGACTTTGCGTATCTTATAAATTCTATAACTACAATACTCCATCGTTACATAGACTCTGCATATATACTTGAGTGTTATAATCATATTGCATATACGTGAATCCAAGGATTAAGATTAGTGACGGATCCATGACTTTCTTTTCTTACGAGTTCACCGTTTTTTAGTAATCAGATTTCCCACAACTAAACTTTACTAATTTCAAGCAGTTTGGGTTGAAAAATCGCATAAAAGAGTCCATTTAAATATTAGGGTCCAATGGTCCATGCCATCGAGTATTAACCCATTCTAAAACCAAAGGACTTCTAGTTCAATGGTATCTTGGTGGTGAGATAAGGCTTGGTGACCATAAGGTCCTGGGTTCGAATCTCACAAGAGGGGGTTATTCTCAAATATTGAGTTTCCTCCTGAATTGGTGGCTTAGTGGTGGATATGATCGCGTGGTACCACTGGTGGCACGATAATACTCCAATGGTCCGTGAGTGATCCAAATTAGTCGTTAAAAAAAAAACAAATTAACCCATTCTAAAATATTAGACCCAATTTATGTTTTCCAAAATCTTGCCACAGGCCCACAAATAACCTCAGGATTATTATTTTGTGTTCTACAAATAACAGAAGATGTTACAATTTTCCATTATAATCTAATCCCCTATTAGGTCTAAGTATCTAACAGATTAATACAAACACACATCCAAACAAAACATGGACTCATATAATTGAATAGAAGGAGTTGTGTCACGTTGACGTGAAGTCATCTGCGTTTATTTGGATTGAAACATAATGTTTTAAGTTAAATTATATAGATAAAAATGAAGAAAAAAACGTTCGTGCTCTAATGCTTTGAATAGTGAATACTTGATCTTTAAAGTCTTTATATTTTGAAGATAACTAATACTCTAACTAAGAATAGAAATTGAAGGTTGTGACAATTTTAATAATATGAAACCCTAATATATAAACAACCGGTTCTTATTTAGAACTTCAAAAGTTAGGGTGATGATTAAGTTAAACGCGCAATAACTAGTATCAATAATCATAAAAGTCTTCTTTGTCACAAATCATTTAACCAACAAATCAAATAACATAGTCTCACTTTAACATTTCTATTTTAAAAAAATAACACCATTTGTATGATTTTAAAGTTGTGTTAGTCTTTTAGCTAAGTGAAATTATAAATCAAAAAACATGCTAACACCAGTAAAGTAAGAAAATTTAAGCCCACCATTTGTATCGTATATATGATTGGTTGGTTACCATCTATTAAATAACAACGCATGCTATTAAATTAGTACTAAGACCATTCATCGCTCCGTAATCCCTCCAGCGGAGCCCTTTGGTCTGAGGTGCAAAAGAGAGAAACGAACAACGAAGACATAGAAAGAACATATGAAAACCCCTTCTAGACGGGCATGCTCAGGTGGATGACGTGAGAGGATACAGTGTGTCGCCCATAAAGAGCAAAACACAAAAAGGCCGATCAAGTGGACACTGGCGCTACTCAGCATGAAGACACTTGTGAGCTATGACCGGTGTGTAGAAATCGCTTAGCGCTAGTCGTGCAGTAGGGTAGCGACCAGGGCCGTCTTAGAGCATGTGCGGGCTAGAATAATCGTGCAAGGCCCATCGAGATTTGAGGCCCATAAGTTTTTAATTTCTTTGAATATATTTCATATATTATATGAGTTTTTAATTTCTTTTAATAAATTTTGAGGCCCATTTTTATAGCTCGTACAAGACCCACGACGACCATCGTGCTCTTAGAGACGGCCCTGGTAGCGACTAGCGATTAATCAGGATTAACAAGGATCAGTCGGGATTCATCAGATTGAAATTTATATGTCAATTACAAATATACCTATATAGTCCAAATTTTATGTATAAATTTTTTTTCAATATTAACTGATTTTGGACTAGTGATTAATTGGCACTTAGTCAAGATTTTTACAACACTGGTTGTGACACTTTATCTCCATCCTACTACTAGTGGTCTAAATATCAACCGAGCAACACATTATTATTTATTATCGACCAAAACTAAGAAAACCATAGCCATCATATTATTCTCTTAACGACTACTACTACTACTTCCAATTGAAGGCATCGAATATAAAATCCAAACTTTACACACGAATAATAATAACCAAAGCACATCTTTACGGAATATCCTTTTGGGAACTTTCATGCCAATATTAATAATATTAATAAAAAGTAAAAACCCAAATTTCACAATTCACACGCAATCTCTTTCTCCTTAAACAACATAACATAAGATGTTGGAATCCAATCCACTGCACTTCGTGTTTCCGTACCCCTTACCCTTTCTCTCTTCATCTAAATTATTATTATTATTATTATTATTATTATTATTATTATTATTATTATTATTATTATTATAAAAAATATATATAAATAAATTAAAACCAAAACCGACAAAATCAAATTCACCATCGTCTTCACACCCACCACCACTTGATCATCAAATCTCTTAAGGTAATTATTATTTTGTTTAATCAAAACAAATTATATATAGATTTGTGTGTGTTTGTAATGATTAAAGAAATATTGTGCATTGTTGGAGATAATTTGTGATTATTGTGAGTTGTTATTGATTCAATTGTTTGTTTAAGATGATTTATAATTGTTAAATTAGATCTCATATTGGTATTGTTTGATGGAACTAGTTATCTGCTTGTTGTGTTTGGAAACAGTTAGGGGTGTGTGCGGTTCGGTTTGGGTTAAAATCGAATCAAAAACTGAAACTTTGGGTTTTGAATTTTGAAAACTCTTCAGTTTCCGTTTTTTGGTTCGGTTTTGGGCTAAAATTGATAAAATTTTTGTAAACCATTTAGTTTCGGTTTTCGGTTCAGTTTGGGTGGTTTTGGGCTAAAACCGAACCAAAAACTTAAACTTCCGTTTTTGAATTTTTGAAAATTGAACAGTTCGGTTTCGGTTTTTACAGTTTTGTCATTTGAGCTTGAAAATTTTGGACCAAAAAATATATGGCCCAAAATAATGATTTTCGGCCTAAATCATTCGGTTTTGGTTAGGGTTCAGTTTGGTTCGGTTTTGGGCTTAAACTGAACCAAAAACTGAAACTTCGGTTTGTGAATTATTGAAAACCGTTCAGTTCAGTTTCGGTTTTTCCAGTTTTGTCATTTGAGCTTGAGAATTTTAGACCAAAAAGTATATGCCCCAAAATAATGAATTTCGGTCTAAATCATTCAGTTTCAGTTTGGGTTCAGTTTGGCTCGGTTTTGGGCTAAAACCGAACCAAAAACTGAAACTTCGGTTTTTAAATTTTTGAAAACCGTTCGCTTTCAGTTTTCGGTTCAGTGGGTTGGTTTTGGGTTAAAACCGAACAAAACACTGAAACTTCAGTTTTTGAATTTTTGAAAACCGTTCAGTTCGGTTTCGGTTTTCTCAGTTTTGCCATATGAGCTTGAAAACTTAGGACCAAAAGGTATATGCCTCAAAATAATGAATTTCAGCCTAAATCATTCGGTTTCGGTTTGGGTTCAGTTTGGTTCGGTTTTGGGGTAAAACCGAACCAAAAATCAAAACTTGGTTTATGACATTTTGATAACCGTTCGGTTTTGGTTTGGGTTCGGTTTTTCCGGTTTTGTCGTTTGAGCTTGAAAATTTTGGAACAATAAGGAAAATTGGCCAAAATAATGAATTTGGCCTAAATCATTTTGTTGATTAAAAACCAATTGTTATTATACATTTGCACTAAAATATTTGAGTTATATATTTATTAAATTCTTATGAATTACTTTAAATAAAAAGTAAAAAATGAAAATCCATACATTTGGTTTGTTTGGTTCGGTTTTTTAAGTTTTTATTACATGCAAAACCATAACCGAACCGTAATGGTTCTTGTAAAAACATATAACCAAGCCGTTGGTTTTGTTATAAGCCGTTTAATAAGCAGCCTCAAGCACCCTATCGTTTCACATTACAACAAGTTTATTGTTCTTTTTGTGTTGTGAACTATCATGTTCATGTTCATGTTCTTGCATCTGAAGGTTTCCTTATGTCGGAAATGAAGGGTGTTTTCGTCTTTTTGGTTCTTAACAGGTTGCTGTACTTTGTATAATTATGGTTCTCATTGAAGGTCTGCCCGATGCTGTTGCGGTCCGATGTCTCGCACGGGTCCCATTTTACCTTTTTCCGAAACTGGAAATAGTTTCCCGTTCTTGGCGGGAAGCAGTTCACAGCACGGAGCTATATAAAGCTCGTGAAGAAGTAAAAGCGCGTGAAAATCTTTTGTGTGTATGCGCATTCGACCCGGAAAACGTGTGGCAGATTTACGACCCGACCCGAGACCTTTGGATCACTCTCCCGATCCTTCCTTCGAAAGTTAGAAATCTGGCCCATTTCGGTGTCGTATCGACCGCGGGTAAGTTGTTTGTTCTAGGTGGCTGTAGTGATGCGGTTGACCCGTTGACCGGGGACCAAGACGGGAGCTTTGCAACAAACGAGGTGTGGGCATACGACCCGTTGCCCCGACAGTGGGCCCAACGGGCCGCCATGATTGTTCCCCGGACCATGTTTGCGTGTTGTGTGTTAAACGGGAAGATACTGGTCGCAGGCGGGTTTACAACGTGTCGGAAATCGATATCGAAGGCGGAAGTTTACGACCCCGAGAAAGACATTTGGGTTTCGATACCCAATCTTCACCATACGCATAACTCGGGGTCCACCGGATTGGTAATCGGGGGTGAGATGCACGTGGTGCACAAGGGTTTGACCACGGTTCAGGTGTTGACCAAAGACGGGTGGCGGGTTTATGAGCATTCTTGGGTTCAAGGCCCGATGACGGTGGTTAACGGGTCATTATACGTGATGAGTTACGGGCTTATTTACAAACAAGATAAGGATTCGAGGAAAGTGGTGATTTCGGCGTCAGAATTCAAGAGGCGAATTGGGTTTGCTATGATGGGTTTTCGGGATGATATATATGTGATAGGAGGCGTGATTGGGCCCGAAGGGTGGAACTGGGATATTAAAAAGATGTCAGATGTTGATGTTTTGACACTTGGGAACGAGAGACCCGTTTGGCAGAAAGCGGCCTCGATGACCTGGTGTCGGGGGACGATTCTCGGGTGTGCCGAGCTGAGAATTTAGGTGTTTTCGTGTTTCGGGTTTATTTGTTTTCGGTTTGTTTTGTGATCAGATAGTGGTGTTTTAAGGTTTTGAGACTGTGAAACTAAATTTAGCATGTTTTGTCACGGGTATAAGGTTGTATACCGTAAATTGTCGTTGATTAAAATCTATTTAATTATGTCAAACAGACGAACAATAAATCATAATAAAGCAAATTATGCAACAGTTTTAAATGGGTAAGTAAAGGGTTTAGATGTGCACAAATCCGGTTTTTTTTTTTAACTGGTTCTGGGTTTGGTCAACAAAGTCGATAATTGGGTTGGGTAGGAGCCGGTTTCGGGTATGGTCTGGTTTGACCGGGTTTTTATTGCAGCTTTTTTTTTTTCCAGGTAGAGGCGGAATTGGTTCCGGTGATTCTGGGTCGATTCCATGTCTGGGTGTGGTTTATCCGAGGAACCGGAATCTGGTTTGTATCCATGGGTCATTGGGTTGGGTTGGACAGGTCTTGTTCCAGGTCAGGTACGCCAGGTGGGTCCCAGAACCGAGTTTTATGCCCAAGACTAAAAGGGTTCATATAATTGGAGTATTTATAAATTTTAAAGTAGTGCAATTGACCATATGGTGGTTTTACATAGGATCAACGCGCACACAAGCAATAAAATGAATAGGAGGATTTAACATGGTTCGGTCTAGAGGTGCACAAATCGGGTTTTTTAAATACCCGGGTTCGGGTATGACCGGGTATTGGAAAATCGGGTATTGGCGATACCCGATTCGGGTCTGGGTATTCTCTCTAAAAACCATACCCTATGCATTGAGTTTGGGTCGGGTATGGAACCGGGTATGCTAACACCGGGCATTTGAATACCATATTTGGGTATTGGAAAAACCCTATTTTTGGGTTTTTCTGGGGCTTTTCTCGGGTTTTTTTCGGGTATAGATTGGATTTTTTTAAGGGGTTACAATTTTTAGGGGTATTTTCGGGTATTTTTCAGGTAGGTTTTCGGACATAGATCGGGTATTTGAAAAACCCGGTTTCGGGTATTGGAAAAACCCGGTTCCGGGTATGGAACCGGTTCCGGTTTCCAGGTATAAATCGGGTCCGGTTCAGTGTACGGGTTTTGATACTGAAATGCATACTTTATCCCTACCCTACAGGTAGGGTCGGGTTCAGGTATTAAAATCCCAGGTATAAACAAAACCGGTTTCTGGTATTTTTTCGGGTCCGGTTTCGGGTTCGGGTTTTTTGTGCACCTCTAGTTCGGTCTAAACTAACCTACATCCATGGATAACAGTTACTAATTAGGTATTCTTTGTTGAATAATAACGATTACAAGTACATAGCGTGATATAAATTGAGGCTAAAATGGGGTTTTGTAACTTAGTACAATAAATCTCAAACGGGTTGGGCTTAGTCCTATGAAGCCATCATTACCTATTCACTTTAACACATTTAGTAGTCTAGACTCTAGAAGTGCACAGATCGGTTAACTAATAGCCGGCTAGTTTTCTAATCCTTTTTTTTTTTTTGCTGAAAATAACCGGTTAGAAAGGTTAATCGGGTCGGGTACTAACCGGTTTTGATAAAATAAAATAAATCGGTTACCCGGTCGGGTACTAACCGGTTAAAAACCGGTTTTTAATAAAATAATAATAAAACAATCGGTTAACCCGTTCGGTTAGCCGGTTTGTAACCGGTTTTAAAATCAATAATATAAACCGGTTACTAACCGACGGTTAGGATCGGTTACTAACCGGTTATGATTGGACTGGTTAGTAACCGGTTAGACTTTCGGGTACGAACCGGTTAACCGTTTCTGTGTGCACCTCTATTTAGTACTACTCGAATCCAAGTATAAGCATAAAAACAAACAAACATAATTACATAAATTGATGGTACTATTTCAAAAAAAATACAAATAACCACATTATTTTAATGCCTTAATCATATAATATCCTTTAAACATGAACATTCAATATCGCATCTAAACATCAACTAAAGAGTATGAAGTGTGAACAACCAACTATTGCATCTACTCTTTGTTTCGACATTTTAAAACTCGAACTAGCCACTAATGTGCGTCTCGTCAATGATGTCGAACAACACTGGTCATACGGTGCATATGAATGTTAATTAAGGCTACCAGTCTCACCAACATTGGGCCAACGTTGTCGCTAATGTTAGGGTGGGTGTTTCTAACTCATGTTACACGATATTTTTAAGTACTAAAACATGTTTTTAACGTGACGCACGCATATAGCTTTCCATAATACATACAATTTGAGATTTTTCAAGCAAGACAATTCGTACCGGAGAGTGATGGGATTAGGTCTTGAGATCGAAGTTAAACTCGCATTTTGGACTTATATATCATGGGCCATGATTGCATATAATACCATAATGTTTATAGCCCCACTCATTATGATTTCAATTTGTGATGCAATTAAAGTTCAAAAATTTTACTTTACACTTTTGCTTAGCACTTTTGTAAATGAGGAAAACATAAGTCTTATTACTATTTTGTAAAGAAAGGAAAATTATACAGACCCTTAAATTGAAGCTATATTCTTAGAGGTGTAAACGAACCGAGCCGCTCGCAAGCTATTCGAGATGGGATCGATAATAATCTCAAAATGACATGAGCCTTATCGAGCCTGAGACGATTCCGAGCCACAAATAAAGCTCGTTTAGTTATCGACAAGCCTTGAGTATTTTTAAATTTTAACTCTTTCGGACTTATAAGTATTAATTTCACACTGCACAACCAAGTTTGAGTAGAGCTTTGGCTCGTTTAATGTATTGCACTCGAGCTCGAGCCGAGCTTATACGCCTTTAAGGTTTTTCTAATAATAATAATAATAATAATAATAATAATAATAATAATAATAATTGACATATATATAAACTAGTTAGTAACTAATAAGCAAGTTGAGTGTGAGCTTCCAAAAACGAGTCTTTGGGGAGCTTGAGCTTTAAAAAAAAGAGCTCGAAATGAGCCGAGCTAGCCTCTGGATTTTATAAATCCAAACGGGCATAGTTGAGCTAAGACTCGACACGGCTAGGCTCGTTTATATTGTGACCATTTCTTTTTTGTTTGTTACCTGCATGTCTATCTAATCACTTCTGGTTTAAACATATAATACTCACGTGTTTTCATTTAGGTGATTCTTTTACATAATGTTTTACGTGTCATTATTAATGAGCATTTTGTTAATAGCCGAGAACTTGAAACCAAACATATTGATATTAACATTACGGCTCCTAAATTGTCTAACAAGTAATGTTTATCACCTAGAAGAGTTTTTATGTGTTGAAACGGGGTTACAATATAAAATTGATCAGTTACCTTCTTATTACCTGGTCACATTACCTGTTTTACCGATTGCTCAATTCATAGAACCGCTCTCAGTTTTGTAAAGAAGCGTCTTTTTGATGCATAATGCCATAGTAGTTTAGTTAGTTCGATCATCTGAATCGACCTGATCATTTTAACATTGTTAATAAGCAAAGAAAAAAAAACATAGTTATTTAATTATGTTTAAAACCTTTTAACTCATTTAAAATAAAGGATAATTACAAAGGCCTACCTTGATATAACGTGAAACACTAATACAAGTAACTTGGATTTAAGTATTTCGTATTACTTGACATCTAAGTATATTATTTTTTAATTTTATTATACATGATTTGAAAAGTACGTATTCCTTAAGATGTTTCAAGAACGTGTATGCAAATATTTTAAGATGTATTTAGAGAAAGGATAAGTCATGAGATCCTCAATGTGGTGGGTTGCTTTTAATACAAGGGACCGTTAATGATACATTTTCACAGCTTTACTATAACTGGCTGTCAGTGGACTTTGAAAGACTTATCATCCGTATACAACCAACATTGTTCGAGTTCGAATCATAGAACAGTATTGTTATTCCCTATTAGTGTCATACGCTTGTTGGAATCCCACTAGGACTAGCAAAAAGTTCCCACAAATTCTTTCCACGTGTGTGGTTCGAACATTGATACATCCACATTGTCTTGCGCTTACCAGCTAGCATTCTTCAACTGAGACAAGGATGATTGACCGATGATGATACTTTTAACTCGTTTACTTATAAAATAAAGATAAATTGATATGTCTGATGTTATATTAAAGTAGTCTCACTCAGAAAAAGATCGAACAATGTAAATTAATATACGACCTACTCATATCAATTTTTAAATAAACCAGGACTCTATAGTATAATGTTTATAAAATTATACATATTATAAACTTTTATAAGAAAAGAAATAAAGTTTTTTATAGCATGCAAACCCAACCTTACCTAAACCTTAATGATAATTATATTAACTTCAAATTGACCTGGTCTTTTTGTCCTGTAATGCTATTTTTTACGTGTGGGATTTATTCATATGGAAATGTGTACTTGATGCAAACATTTAGAGTTTAATATTGAGAAAATGATGTCAAATTAAATATAAATCGTTCAAATTAAACAAGTTCTGATGCAAATCGTAGTCACAATAATTGACTTGGGCATAGGAAGGCCCCTAGGCCCTAGCTATTAACTTTACTACTTTTGTATATGCTATTCTTTTGTGGATAATATTTGTTATATTTGAGTTAAATCTTATTATTATCATACATAAAAAATGGTACATCTGTGCTTCATCTGAGTTACATTTTGTTTTTGTTAGTGATCGTTCGTTAAGTTGTTATCAGATAAAAGAACGATTCATGAACATCAAATTGAACATGCTTCTTTTTTCATGTTCATGTGTTAAGGAAATGAACTTGTTAATGAACGGTACATAAACATAAATGAACATAAACAATGTTTTATTTGATTTGGCTAACCGAAAATGATGAGTGTCAATGATTCAGCCCGGCTACCAAATTTGTGTTGATGTTTTTTAACATTTATATCTATATGTTAATTATATATATAAATCGGTCACACAATACTCATATATATTTTTGCTTTATAGTTAATAACATTTTTTTAAATCTATATGATAAGATTATAATGGTTATTAAAGAACATTAAAAACCTTTGATGAGTCAAATAAACAAACAAACATTAGCAAACATAAATGGACGTAAACGAACACATTATCAAACATTCACGAACACAACTGAACAAGCATAGCATATGTTCATGTCTATTCATTTAGTTAATTGAACGAGATTCCTTATTCATGTACGCTAATAATTTATTAACAAGACAAACACAAACGAACTCCACACCAAATTATTACATTCGATTTACTTACAGTCTTAGCTAATCACCTGTCAATGTCTCAAATAGGTTATGTGAATAATGTATATAGTAGTTTGTTTCCATATAATTACCTTTACGTTAAAAAGTGACGTTGATTGCATGCTAAAATTTATTAGTTGAACGAATTTATAGGTTTTGGTCTTGTTAAAAAAGTGGGCTAAAATTTTCATAACATGGTTACGTAATAGAACACTAAATGTTGCCAACCCTAAGTTTAGTCAAACCATCAACATGAAACACTTAAAACATATTTTTCTAATGTTATCTTGGATATTAAAAAGAAAAAACATCAATAAAGATGTTGAAGACTCAACTAGGTTAATAATATTATTTGTCGTTATTGTTGTGACTCGGTTATTAGTGACCATGCGGGGTCAAGGGAGTGGCCCTTGTTGATCTAAGAGACAACGCTCCTGGCTAGGGCTGCATTACTAAGTCAGTGTGATTTTATTTTTATTATTTTGCCTTGTTGATGGCTGTTCATAAAAAATGCATTGGATTGACATGGGTAACTAAAATTGTATAAGATCGTTGAAAGTTATTGGAAAAATGGTAGCGAATGTCTATTGATCGGTAGCAACTTGGTTACCGAAGTTCGGTAGCAAATTAAAGATCAGTAGTGACTTAGTTTTGTGGTAGCAACTTTATATATTGGTAACAAATGAATTTAGATATCAACTAAAACGTGGTAGCATCTTGGTCTTCGATAAGAATCTAGTTCTATTTATGGAGTTTCAGTTCCTATAGATACTTTCCTACTAATGTAATTACAACGGTTACACCCCAACTGCTATACCTCTTCACAATAGGTTGCCCTTCAACATGACATTCATATAACTATATAAGTAGTTTTGGTTTAGAAGACCACAAATTTATCATTAGCCCCGGGGCTCTTTCCTTGTGACATATATATCAATGTATCTTGCTTGACATAAATAGTAATAATTATGAAAAAGATCTAATATAATAAAAAAAATATTGATTTTTTGTCAAGGGGGTCATGGAGGAACATTGAAAACAAGCTGTAAATACGCAAGAAAATTGTCCATATGGGGTCCTTGAATGAGAAGCTTATTTAATCTATTGATCGGTTTCAATATATTGATGTACTAGGATAACAACCCGTGTTACACACGGGTGAAAAACATATCAACAAACAATATAAAATTTAAACTACGTATTCAATCAACACAAATATTTGACATAAGTTTTTTACCCTTAGATGTTACAAAAGATGTTAAAGTATGTCTATAACATAACAAAAAATACTTTATAAATAAACAGTATAATGAATAAGAAATAATATAACATAAATAAACCACTAGACCTGAAAAAATAAAAAACACATATTAGTAAAAAATTTTGTAATATTAATTAAAAACTAAGTTTACAAATACATACCAGCTTTAAACTGTATCACATTAAGTTTTCGAAAATCTCTTTGTAAACAGCTTTATTTATTTTTTTAAATGTTCCTAATTGTTCTAAATAATGTTTTTTTTTTCTTTTTTCTTTTAGATTGTTTTTTATAAATAATTTTCAGAGATATCTATATTTTTATAGCATTTTTCATGTCATTTCTTAATAAATAAATAAATAAAACTTAAGGAACATTCGGTTGATCACCATTCACCGGCTCTTATTCTTTCCTCAAGAGTAAATTAAATCACTGACATGATGATTATTAATAGGAATAAATAGACTTAATCATGGAGTTAATTGCATTAATTTGAATAAATAGATTTAAATGAAACAGGAACTTAAAAAGAAATACATACATTTGACAATGTGGTTATTAATTAGAATAAATAGACTTAATCATGGAGTTAATTGCATTAATTTGAATAAATATATTTAATTGTAGAATTAGTTGAAATAAATTAGAATGCTGATTTTAATTTAGTGGATTAAAAATAATTATAAATATGTGGAAATTATTGATATAGAAATGTGATTATATGAAATCCTATGTGGATAGACTAGAATAAAGACATGTGGAGAGAATTATCTTACTTTAATATATTAGTAGGATGATATAAATGGGAGTAAATCATCACATAAGATAAATAGTTACACCATTTTTAAACATATTCATAAGTGATCATTGTTATAAAAAGTCCTTAAATATATACGATTGTGATTTGCGTTGAATTGGTTATTACTAAACCATTGATGTTAGTTTGTCAAATGTTAATTTATAACCAATGTTTTCAGACCCGGCCTGGACATCGACCCGGACGCTTACCGGGTCAAAGGTCGGACCGACTCGGGTGGGCGGACTGATGTTTGACCCGGATGACGTCATAAATAATTTAAATATATATTTACATATATATATAATTCATATACATATAAACAATAATAATAATAACAAACTTTAATGTTTATTTATGTTTTATACATTGTTTTTTAAATATATTTGACTTATGTTTGATCAATAGAGACATCAATGAAGCTTGGTTGGTTGGCTTATGGGGTAATTATTAAAGCTTCTATATCTGAAATGACCCAAGTTCGAATCCCGGCATGCACATTTAGTTTTGGATTTAATAAAAAATGGGTTTTACCGGTCCACCCGTCGGGTCGACCGGTCCGGGCAGACCGCCACCCGTAAAACCCGGCCGGGTGTTTAGAAACATCCAAAATACACTGACCCCCGCCCGGTATAGAGACCGGGTTCCGGTCGGACCGGTCCGACCGGGTTTCAAAACAGTGTTTATAACATAACTTGTGGTGTTTATAAATACACAGCGATAATACGGGTCAGCTCGACTAAAAAAAGTGACGATATTAGATACTTCTATTATTACAACCTTTAATCGGTCAAATAGTTAACGATCATACAACTGGGAAGGGACCTCCCCCAGAGTACACACCTCTACACGCAGAGGACAAGAGAGAACAATGTTCGGATCGCCCGGCAGAACAAAAAGAGGAAGCTAGGTATCTGGCAGTCAAGGGTAAACTTTGACACCTCATCCAGCTCTCGCCCTCTTGTTGGCGGAAGAAATCACACACACCCTTCAAGCCAAAAGCACCGGTGGACGCCACTCACCAAAAGCGTCACGGAGATATTTGCCACTGAAAAGCTACCGTGGCCAAAAGCTCCAGTGATCCGGCACCGACCTAATGCGGATCAGAGCAAATCCTGTGACTTCCACGGGACAAAAGGTCATGGTACGGAAGAGTGTACATCCTTGAAAGATATTGTTGAAGCATTCGTCAAGGATGGAAGATAGGCACACCTGGTGGCATCAATCAAGAAGGGAGGACGGAATGACAACCGGTATCTGGGCAACGGACGAAAGCCCGTTGACATCAGCATCAACATGGTTCATGGCAACATCAGAGGAAGAAAAAGGCGAACGCCAGAACCTTGCGCGTGGAAGGAAGCTGAGGTGCGCTTCCCGCGAGTGCCAGGAGGACCCAGCAAAGAAGGCCCTATCGTCATAAAAAGCCAGCTGGGGCACTACATCACTTCTCGCACTCTTGCTGACAACGGCGCCTCGTCAACGGTGATGTACAGGCAGTTCTTCGACAAGCTAGATGACGAAGACAAGGAGCGCCTGGAAACGATCTGCGCCTCGATGGAAGGGTTTGATGGCAGCACAAGCACCTCCCTGGGTATCCTATCTTTCCCCGTCACTCTTACAGATGGAAAACACTCCCGCACAGAAGATGTGGACTTTGTTGTAATGAGGAAGCCACACCACACGTACGACATTCTCTTCGGGAGAGACGGGATGGCAAGATTCAACGCTGTGGTATCCTCAGTCCACGGCATGATGGGATGGCCAACAGCTGAGGGTGTAGCGATGATCACCGGCATTCCCCAGGTATGCATCGCATCTGTCTCATCTAAACCCAAACCAAAGATGGCTAAACCAACCATCACCGAACCAGAAAGATGGGCCTTCAATGGCAAGTACCCTGACCAGGCCGTAACCATTGGCCCAACAATTGTTGATCCCACACGCACCTTACTTAAGCGCTTATTACAAAGGAACGCCGACATCTTCGCGTGGACACCAGCTGACATGACTGGTGTACCCCGGAGTAAGGCAGAGCATAAGCTTAAATGCGATCCGGCTGTCACACCGATCGTACAAAAGCGCAGAGTAATGGGGCCAGAACAAACTAACGCGTGTAGAACCCAAGTCAAGGAACTTCTTGACGCAGGCATCTTACGCGTTAGTAGATATCAAACTTGGGTTGCAAATCCCGTTATGGTACCGAAGAATGACAAACAATGGCGCATGTGCATAGATTTCAAAGATTTGAACAAAGCATGCCCCAAAGATTGTTATCCGTTACCTGAAATTGATCTTAAGGTGGATTCGTTGGCACCATTCCGCCTTAAATGCTTCCTGGACGCGTATAAGGGGTACCATCAAATCCACATGGCCGTTGATGATCAGGACAAAACCGCTTTTCGGACGCCCGATGGCACATTTTGTTATCAAATGATGCCATTCGGACTTAAGAATGCCGGGTCCACATACCAACGCCTGATGGACAAAGAGTTTCATTCCCAAATTGGGAGGAACTTGGAAGTCTACATGGATGACTTGGTCATCAAAAGCCCTGACCCAGAAGCGATGTTGAAAGACATCGAAGAAACTTTCAACACGCTCAGGAAGATAAACATGAAGCTCAACCCGAGCAAGTGTGCCTTTGGAATGGAAGAAGGGAAGTTCTTGGGGGTCATCGTCACTAAAGATGGCTTCAGAGCGAACCCTGAAAAGGTCGAAGCCATTATCAAGATGGAATCACCTACTACCATCAAACAGGCTCAGGCACTGAATGGACGACTAGTGGCACTTAATCGCTTTTTGGCAAACCACGCGGATAAGTCGTTTCTCTTCGTGTCAACGTTGAGAAACTGTTTGAAGAAAACGCACTTCCGCTGGACACCAGAAGCGGAAGCAGCTTTTCAGGAGATTCGGTCACGCTTGATCGAACTCCCAACACTCACAGCACCAGAAGCGGGAGAGGAGTTAATCCTATACCTTTCCGCAACTGATAGAGCAACCGGGGCAGTCCTGCTAGTAGAGCGAAAAGGCATCCAGATGCCAATCTATTATGTCAGCCGTATCCTAACAGACGTAGAAACCCGGTACTCTACCCTCGAAAAATTAGTCTTAGCACTTATACACGCTTCACGCAGGTTAAGACGATATTTCCAGGGTTACCCAATCACCATTCTCTCCAACTTCAAACTTGCAAACGTTCTAGGCAAACCCGAGTTATCGGGACGCCTAGCCAAATGGGCAATTGAGTTGGGAGAGTACGCGATAAAGTATAAGCCAAGACCAGCCATAAAAGGCCAGGTTCTGGCCGACTTTATTACAGAAGTGCCTGCATCACGGGAAAAAGAGTGCCAGGAAGAGGCTCAACCCTCTCCAGCACAAGACATCAATGATGTCTGGCGACTCTACACTGACGGGGCAGCCAATAACGAGGGTTCAGGCGCAGGGCTAAAGCTAACCAACCCAGCGGGCCAAGAATACACTTACGCTATTCGACTGGATTTTCCAAGTACGAATAACGAAGCCGAGTATGAGGCATTCCTGGCTGGGCTGAGAATTGCGCGTAAGATGGGAGTGAAAAACTTGGAAGCCCACGTGGATTCCATGTTAGTAGCCAATCAAATCAACGGGACGTACACGGCCGTGAACGACACAATGGCCATGTACCTCGCACAAGCAAAATCCCTTATGCGCGATTTCAATGACTGCAAAGTCATACACGTCAAGCGAAGTGAAAACAAATCTGCGGATGCGTTAAGCAAGCTTGCATCATTAGCCTTTACTGTCACACCCGGCCCTGAACGGCGGAAACAGCCGGGCGCGCGCGAGTGGGGATTGATAATTAAGCACGGGCCATTGCAAACATTCAAAGTAAGATTTTCATTGCGCAAGAAATGTTTAATACAAATACATTACATTGTTTAAAGATTACATAAAAAAAACATCCAAGTATAAAAACTGTTGAAGATTTCCACGCCATATCCCCTTTGCGTGGCGGGAACAACCGCGCGCATCGAAGGGATAGAACTAAAATCTTCCAAAAAACTAGTTTTAGATGTTCAGCGTGAGGTGCTCTAAGTGTGACTCCATGCGCTACCTAGTTATCTCCTGAAAGACACGTAAAACATTTGAATCAGTATAAACTGAGTGAGTTCACAAGTTTTAGTAACTTGATAAATCGTGTTGCATCATAGTCTTGATAAAAATCATTCTAAAACATAATTCTGATAGCATCTTTGAAACACATGCTTAGTAAAACATAGTTCTGATAACGTTTCCTTTGATGAATCCGTCCCGCGGGTTACGCGCGAACCTTTCTGAGAACCGTACTCGTCTATGTAAGTGGCGCTGCCACTACGAGCGAATAATACCGTCCCGCGGGTTACGCGCGGACATTTCTGAAAACCGTGCTCGTCTATGTAAGTGGCGCTGCCACTACGAGCGAATAATACCGTCCCGCGGGTTACGCGCGGACGTTGTGCCGGAAAACAAGGCGCTCGTCCATGCAAAGAGGTGCGACCCCTACGAGCGGGCTCAATCCCATAGTACTGCCCCATGACCATACTAGGCACTCGTCCATGCAAAGAGGTGCGACCCCTACGAGTGGGTTGATCAAACCAGCAGTCCCTATCCTTAGAGTTCCAATGGTAAAGTGATCACTTACTCGTATCTTGCGCACTAATATCGAAAACCAAGATAAACATAGATAACCGCTTGCATTGCTCATCATGAAACATAATTTAAACACATAATCGCTTGCATAGCTTGTAAGTATACCATGATAAAACATTATTTCAGTACGTGTCCCTCGCCCCGAAAACAGTTTAAAAACAGTGAAAACAGTGAAAATAGGGGCTGTGAGACTCACCTGTGGTTCTTGTTAAGGGATTAATCGAGATTCGGGTTTTCTTGGTGTTGGCCTCGGAATTGAAGGTCTAGAATACGAGTAAATAACAAGTATATATATATTAAGATCAAGAAATAGGAGAATATAAGGGTCGGAAAGTAGATCTCAGGGTTATAATCTCGGCTTACCTAGTAACAGGAACGGAATTGAAAATCAAACGGATGCTTGGACGATGATTAGTGCAATTTGCAGTTTTAAGAGAGAAGTTTGAAGTGTGTTTGGGTGATAATTTGGGTTGCATATTTATAGGCAAGATTTAGGGAACACAATCCCTTGCTTTAGGGGATTGTAATCTTTTCATATCTAGGTGTAATGATGATAAAGTATGGAAATTATTATTATTTATTTAAAAGTGGAGGAGTGGATAAAAGATTTTGATTTGATTTGGACAGGACATGCAGGTCTGTGGTTGGTGAGAGTAGGGTGGCTGACAGTTGACTTTTCATGTTACAGTATGCTTTTTTAGGTGCTTTTGTCAGTGTACAGTTAAAAAGTAGAAATCTCTGAAACACGCAACTGTTTCCTTTTTGGGCGGGAATAGTCCCCTTATATCTGGAGATTAGGCTAAGTGTTCTGTGCGTATAGCTTTGTGCGCATAGCTTTCTGCGTGAGGGACATTTCTTTGCTGCGGGTAGGTACGTAACCTTCTCGCAGTCAGGGACATTGAGTTTCATTTGTAGATTCTCCAGGTGGTCTTGGTATTTCAACATAGTGATCAGTTATGTTGAAGTCAATTCCATCTTGGAGCTTCAGACAAACTAACTCTCAATGTTACCGCCATGCGGGGAGGTTAGTTCTCCTTCCGCACGCGCATAAATGATTTAGGGTGCACCCGCCTTAGCATCATGCGGGACGGTCAACCCATCAGACAACATAAAGTTAAGTTACATGAAAACATAAAGCCAAAACATTCGCGCATGGCGCACATAACATATGCCCACGCTGGTTCTTACATCGCGCGCTCGCGCAGGGCGTACATAACAATTGCCCGCGCTGATTCTAATATAGCGCGCTCGCGCAGGGCGCACATAACGTGCCCGCGCTGACTCTAATATAGCGCGCTCGCGCAGGGCGCACATAACGTGCCCGCGCTGATTCTAATTTAGCGCGCATAATATTCACAATCACCTAATTATTAGGTTGATTACTTAGTTTATAGGGTTGGGAGATTACCGGGTGTCACATTCTCCCCCTGTTAGAAGAATTTCGTCCCGAAATTTAGGAGACGTTGCTGGCAGAAGCCATGCTCTGAAAGAGGTGTGGGTATTTCATGCGCATCTGGTCTTCTCTTTCCCAAGTGAATTCAGGCCCACGCCTCGAGTTCCATTGAACCTTTACTAACTTGATTCTGCTTCTGCGTAACTTTTGTCCTTTCCAATCGGTTACTGCTATAGGCTCTTCTACGAAGTGTAGTTGTTTGTCGATGTGAATCTCGTCCAACGGTAAAATTAACGTTTCGTCGGATAAGCACTTCTTGAGGTTGGACACATGGAACGTATCATGAACTCCACTAAGTTCGGCGGGTAAACGGAGTTTATAAGCAACCGGACCGATCCTTCCCAGAATCTCAAATGGTCCAATATAGCGCGGATTTAACTTTCCTCGCTTGCCGAAACGGGGGACTCCTTTCCATGGAGAGACTTTCAAAAGTACTCTATCCCCTACTTGAAACTCCAACGGTTTCCTTCGCACATCTGCGTAGCTCTTCTGTCTGTCGCGCGCTGTCTTAAGGCGATCCCGTATCTGAAAAATCTTGTCTGTTGTTTCTTGGATCAATTCTGGACCAGTCATTTGCTTGTCACCCACTTCAGCCCAGCACAGTGGGGATCTACACTTGCGCCCATACAAAGCTTCAAACGGCGCAGCCTTGAGGCTTGTGTGATAACTGTTGTTGTAAGAAAATTCAACCAATGGGAGATGAGTATCCCAGCTACCTCCGAAATCGATTGCGCACGCGCGCAGCATATCTTCCAATGTCTGGATTGTTCGCTCGCTTTGTCCATCCGTTTGGGGATGATATGCCGTACTCATGTCAAGACGAGTACCTAAAGCCCCTTGTAACGATCTCCAAAACCTTGAGGTGAACCGACTATCTCTATCAGAAATGATGGACACTGGACTCCATGTTTTGAAACTACTTCTCGAATATACAGTCGGGCTAACTTTTCCATCTTATCGGTTTCCTTGATCGGCAGGAAGTGCGCTGACTTAGTTAGCCGATCTATAATAACCCAGATCGTGTCGTAACCCCCAGGTGTCCTTGGCAGTTTGGTGATGAAGTCCATAGAGATTTGTTCCCACTTCCACATGGGAATTTCTGGCTGCTGAAGTAACCCCGACGGCTTCTGGTATTCAGCCTTTACCTTCGAACACGTCAGGCACTTACTGACATACGTCGCGATGGCGCCTTTCAGATTGGGCCACCAATACAGCGCTTTAACATCTTGGTACATCTTGTCTGCGCCAGGATGTACAGAATATCGCGTTTTGTGAGCTTCGTTTAATACTTGCTCGCGCAATCCTCCCTTGAGAGGGACCCATATGCGGTTAGCAAAATATCGAGTGTCGTTTTCCTTGATCTCCAAATTCTTAATCATACCCCCAAGGGATTCGTTTTTAACAAACTCTGGTTTCAAGGCTTTTTGCTGAGCGTCTCTGATGCGGGTAGAGAGATCTGCGCGAATGGTCAACCTTAGAGCCTTGACTCGTAGCGTTTTTATTCGCTCCTTCCTACTTAGCGCGTCTGCTACCACGTTCGCCTTTCCAGGGTGGTACTTAATTTCACAATCATAATCATTCAACAACTCCACCCATCTTCGTTGCCTCATGTTTAAATCCTTTTGATCAAATATATGTTGAAGGCTCTTGTGATCCGTAAAGATTATACACTTTGTACCATAGAGGTAATGGCGCCAAATCTTTAACGCGAAGACAACCGCCCCAAGTTCCAGATCATGCGTTGTGTAGTTCTTTTCATTGGCCTTGAGTTGGCGCGAGGCATACGCTATGACTTTGTCTCGCTGCATAAGGACACATCCGAGTCCCTGATGTGAAGCGTCGCAGTAAACGACGATGTCATCCGTCCCCTCGGGCAGAGACAAAATTGGCGCACTACATAACTTCTGTTTTAACATTTGAAATGCCGCTTCCTGATTTTCGCCCCAAACAAACTTCTTGTCTTTCTGAGTTAGCGCGGTCAGAGGTAGAGCTATCTTGGAGAAGTTCTCAATGAAGCGTCGATAGTAGCCAGCTAGTCCTAGGAATTGCCTCACCTCAGTTGGGGTTTTTGGCGCTTCCCAGTTTTCGATGGCCTTGACTTTGGAAGGATCAACGTGTATTCCTTTCTCGTTTACAACGTGACCGAGAAAGTGAACTTCTCTAAGCCAAAACTCACACTTGGAAAACTTCGCATACAACTTTTCCTTCCTCAACAATTCCAAAATCAATCTCAGGTGTCGCTCATGCTCGGCCTTGGTCCGAGAGTAAATCAGAATGTCATTTATAAACACAATTACAAATTTATCCAAGTATGGTTTGCACACACGGTTCATCAGATCCATGAATACAGCCGGCGCATTAGTTAGCCCGAAAGGCATCACTAAGAACTCATAATGGCCGTATCTAGTTCGGAAGGCTGTCTTCGGCGCATCTTCCTCATGGACCCTAAGTTGGTGGTATCCTGACCGTAGATCTATCTTCGAATAATAACTGGATCCCTGCAACTGGTCAAATAAGTCGTCAATCCTCGGTAAGGGGTACCGATTCTTGACTGTCAGCTTGTTCAGTTCTCTGTAGTCAATACACATCCGGAAGGAACCATCCTTCTTCTTTACAAACAGTACTGGAGCTCCCCAAGGTGAGAAGCTTGGGCGTATGAAACCCTTATCCAATAGTTCCTGTAGCTGTTTGGATAGCTCTT
Source organism: Bidens hawaiensis (assembly GCF_021521415.1). Taxonomy (NCBI): domain Eukaryota; kingdom Viridiplantae; phylum Streptophyta; class Magnoliopsida; order Asterales; family Asteraceae; genus Bidens; species Bidens hawaiensis. The sequence continues at coordinate 40,658 of NW_027499500.1, read as the reverse complement.
GCATCTCAGATGGAGCTAATCGATAAGGCGCTCGAGCTACTGGCGCAGCTCCTGGGACTAAATCAATACGAAATTCGACTTGTCGCGGCGGCGGTAATCCGGGCAAATCTTCAGGAAAAACTTCTGGAAATTCGCGCACTACTGGTAAGTCTTCAATTCTTCGCTCATCTCCTTCCTTCTCTACTACATGCGCCAGGAAGGCGTAGCACCCTTTCCTTAGGCACTTGTGCGCCTTTAGGCACGAAATCAGTTTCGTCGCAACTCCCTTTCTTTCCCCTTGAATCACCAAGGTTTCTCCGTTCAACAGTGGGATCCGAACCTGCTTCTCATGGCAAATAACCTCCGCGTGGTTCTCGACTAACCAATCCATACCTACCACAATGTCAAAACTTCCCAAGTCTATTGGCAACAAGTTAATATTGAACCCGTGACCTCCCATGACTATTACACATTGTTCAGTTCTTTCGTTCGCGCATAACTGCCTACCATTGGCTAGTTCTATAGTATAAGGCGTGTCTAGCCTACTGCTCGCTAGGCCTAGGGAGTTTTTAAACTCGGCGGATATAAAACTTAGGTCAGCGCCAGTATCAAATAAGACAGATGCAAAATGGCCGTTAAGTAAAAACGTACCGGTTACCACATTCGGCTCTTCTTTTGCTTCACCTGCGCCGATCACTAAAGCTCTCCCGCGAGCTTGGTTTCCCTTTTGCGGGCAATCCCGACTAAAATGCCCTGGCTTCCCGCATGCGTAGCAGTTGTCGCTCGCTCCAGCTTCTCTGATACGGCAATTCATCGTCTTGTGCCCTGGTCTGCCACATTTGGCGCATTCGATTCTTGCGCATTCACCCTCGTGGTGATACTTGCATCTGCTGCACCATGGGCGAGGCCCGCTGTACCCTTTCCGCGGTGGCTCCGCGGCTTGAATCGCTTAAACCCTTGCACTCTCTTGCTTCTTGAACGGTGGCTGCTTGGAGTCGGACCCTCGGTGGTGAGAGTTCCATTTCCTCTTGGAGTCAGAGGTTCGCTGCTCGTTTCCGCGCGTAGTCAACATACCCGCACGGACCGTATCCCTTGTAAGGGTGATGGCCCGCGCTACCGCCTCATCAAAGGTTGGGGGCGCTGCGGCGTTGAGCGGAACCCTAACAACAGGAGGTAACCCAAAGATATACCTCTCGATCTTCTTCTCCTCCGTGTTTGCCATATCTGGCACCAACTGGCAAAGCTCGTTGAAACGGTTGTTGTAGGCGTCGATATCAGTTCCTACCATGGTGTGGTTCCAGAATTCCTGTTGCAGACTCTGAATTTCTGCGCGAGAGCAGAACTTTCCCATCAACATTTCCTTCAGTTCCTCCCAGGTCTTGTGAAGAGCAACTTCTCGCCCCAAAGTCTTCACTTGAAGCTTCCACCAAGACGAAGCTGCTTCTTGGAACATGCAGGTCGCATAAAGGACCTTTTGGTTTTCACTACATCCACTAATAGAGAGAACTGTCTCCATCTTGTCGATCTAGTTGTAGAGCCCAATGGCCCCTTCGGTACCCTTGAATGGCCAAGGCCTACAGGCCATAAATGTCTTATAGGAGCACCCTTTGTCCAAGGCTCCTGATTCGGGTTCTGGGGTCTCGTTCTGACGACCCTGACTAGATTCGGCCTTGATGGCCTCATGTGTCGCGATCGCCTGCGCGATTATTTCTGCGAGTTCCTCGGGTGTCATGGTAATTCCCTTGGCTCTGGTTGGAGGCATTCTTGTTCTTAAAAAGAAAATATAACAAACTTAGCGCATGTACCATGAGCACATAGTGTTTTTATCCTTAATGTTCACTAGACATTGTGTGACCCGTGTTCCTAAGTGTGTGTGTGGTTTCTTTTGAAAATATTTTCTTTGAAAAATACTTCATGCGATTCCCCGACGGTTATAGTCTAGGTTAAAACTTCTTTTCCTAGTTCGCTATAACCAGTGCTCTGATACCAATCTGTCACACCCGGCCCTGAACGGCGGAAACAGCCGGGCGCGCGCGAGTGGGGATTGATAATTAAGCACGGGCCATTGCAAACATTCAAAGTAAGATTTTCATTGCGCATGAAATGTTTAATACAAATACATTACATTGTTTAAAGATTACATAAAAAAAACATCCAAGTATAAAAACTGTTGAAGATTTCCACGCCATATCCCCTTTGCGTGCCGGGAACAACCGCGCGCATCGAAGGGATAGAACTAAAATCTTCCAAAAAGCTAGTTTTAGATGTTCAGCGTGAGGTGCTCTAAGTGTGACTCCATGCGCTACCTAGTTATCTCCTGAAAGACACGTAAAACATTTGAATCAGTATAAACTGAGTGAGTTCACAAGTTTTAGTAACTTGATAAATCGTGTTGCATCATAGTCTTGATAAAAATCATTCTAAAACATAATTCTGATAGCATCTTTGAAACACATGCTTAGTAAAACATAGTTCTGATAACGTTTCCTTTGATGAATCCGTCCCGCGGGTTACGCGCGAACCTTTCTGAGAACCGTACTCGTCTATGTAAGTGGCGCTGCCACTACGAGCGAATAATACCGTCCCGCGGGTTACGCGCGGACATTTCTGAAAACCGTGCTCGTCTATGTAAGTGGCGCTGCCACTACGAGCGAATAATACCGTCCCGCGGGTTACGCGCGGACGTTGTGCCGGAAAACAAGGCGCTCGTCCATGCAAAGAGGTGCGACCCCTACGAGCGGGCTCAATCCCATAGTACTGCCCCATGACCATACTAGGCACTCGTCCATGCAAAGAGGTGCGACCCCTACGAGTGGGTTGATCAAACCAGCAGTCCCTATCCTTAGAGTTCCAATGGTAAAGTGATCACTTACTCGTATCTTGCGCACTCATATCGAAAACCAAGATAAACATAGATAACCGCTTGCATTGCTCATCATGAAACATAATTTAAACACATAATCGCTTGCATAGCTTGTAAGTATACCATGATAAAACATTATTTCAGTACGTGTCCCTCGCCCCGAAAACAGTTTAAAAACAGTGAAAACAGTGAAAATAGGGGCTGTGAGACTCACCTGTGGTTCTTGTTAAGGGATTAATCGAGATTCTGGTTTTCTTGGTGTTGGCCTCGGAATTGAAGGTCTAGAATACGAGTAAATAACAAGTATATATATATTAAGATCAAGAAATAGGAGAATATAAGGGTCGGAAAGTAGATCTCAGGGTTATAATCTCGGCTTACCTAGTAACAGGAACGGAATTGAAAATCAAACGGATGCTTGGACGATGATTAGTGCAATTTGCAGTTTTAAGAGAGAAGTTTGAAGTGTGTTTGGGTGATAATTTGGGTTACATATTTATAGGCAAGATTTAGGGAACACAATCCCTTGCTTTAGGGGATTGTAATCTTTTCATATCTAGGTGTAATGATGATAAAGTATGGAAATTATTATTATTTATTTAAAAGTGGAGGAGTGGATAAAAGATTTTGATTTGATTTGGACAGGACATGCAGGTCTGTGGTTGGTGAGAGTAGGGTGGCTGACAGTTGACTTTTCATGTTACAGTATGCTTTTTCAGGTGCTTTTGTCAGTGTACAGTTAAAAAATAGAAATCTCTGAAACACGCAACTGTTTCCTTTTTGGGCGGGAATAGTCCCCTTATATCTGGAGATTAGGCTAAGTGTTCTGTGCGTATAGCTTTGTGCGCATAGCTTTCTACGTGAAGGACATTTCTTTGCTGCGGGTAGGTACGTAACCTTCTCGCAGTCAGGGACATTGAGTTTCATTTGTAGATTCTCCAGGTGGTCTTGGTATTTCAACATAGTGATCAGTTATGTTGAAGTCAATTCCATCTTGGAGCTTCAGACAAACTAACTCTCAATGTTACCGCCATGCGGGGAGGTTAGTTCTCCTTCCGCACGCGCATAAACGATTTAGGGTGCACCCGCCTTAGCATCATGCGGGACGGTCAACCCATCAGACAACATAAAGTTAAGTTACATGAAAACATAAAGCCAAAACATTCGCGCATGGCGCACATAACATATGCCCACGCTGGTTCTTACATCGCGCGCTCGCGCAGGGCGTACATAACAATTGCCCGCGCTGATTCTAATATAGCGCGCTCGCGCAGGGCGCACATAACGTGCCCGCGCTGACTCTAATATAGCGCGCTCGCGCAGGGCGCACATAACGTGCCCGCGCTGATTCTAATTTAGCGCGCATAATATTCACAATCACCTAATTATTAGGTTGATTACTTAGTTTATAGGGTTGGGAGATTACCGGGTGTCACATTTACCCACTTAGGAAAGGATATCCGCATTGAACTCCTCGAGACACCATCGGTCCCGCATAAGGAAATTTGTGTCATCCAAACCAGCACGGAAACGTGGATGACACCAATAATAAAATACCTTGCGGCAGGTACACTACCGGAATCCAAAACACAGGCAAGAAAACTACGCTGTAAAGCATTGAATTATCAACTGATAGATGACATCCTTTACAGACGTAACTTTCTTGGCCCACTCTTAAGATGCGTGGGCAACCAAGATGCTGACTACCTCCTAAGGGAAGTACACGAAGGCATCTGTGGAGTACACGCAGGTCCCCGCGCTGTTGTAGCCAAGCTAAACAACGCGGGATACTTTTGGCCGGGGATGCATACGGATGCACTGGCATACATCAGAAAATGCAGGTCTTGCCAGCTTTACGCACCCAACACGCACCGCCCGAAGAATGAACTTGTTCCAGTCACTTTTTCATGGCCATTTCAGAAGTGGGCCATCGATGTGACAGGCCCATTTCCTACAGCAGCAGGAAATGTTCAGTTCCTAGTGGTAGCCATCGACTACTTCACCAAGTGGATAGAAGCAAAACCTTTAGCCCAAACAACCGCAAAACATATCAAAAAATTTATTTGGGAATTTATTATTTGTCGTTTTGGACTTCCACAGAATTTGGTGAGCGATAACGGCACCAACTTTGCTGACAAGAAGCTACAACAGTGGCTGAAAGAACTTCAAATCACCCACACCTTTACTTCAGTGGCACACCCGCAAGGTAATGGTGAAGTGGAAAGAGCAAACAAGAGCATCGTCGAAGGCATCAAGAAAAGACTCTTGGAACACAGATCCGGCTGGGTGGACGAGCTTCCGCACGTCCTTTGGGTAAACAGAACGCTGAAGAAGGCCAGTACGGGAGAAACCCCGTTCAGCCTCACTTATGGCACGGAAGCCATGGTCCCGGTCGAAATTGGTTTACCCTCACCAAGGATCTTGATTCAGCCAGAAGACAATGATGCGGAAAGATGGTTGGATCTTATGCTGACCGAGGAACGCAGAGACTTAGCCGCAGTGCGTGAAGAGAACTACAAGCGACAAATGCAAAAGTACTACAACACGCGGGTAAAACTCTGCAACTTCAATGTAGGAGACTACATACTGCGTAACAACGAGGCTTCGAACCAAGAACGCCCAGGAAAGCTGGCCCCGGTCTGGGAAGGGCCATACATTATCAAAGAGGTCCTGGGAAAAGGCGCATACCGGCTCGAAAGGCTCGATAGCACTCCCATCCCAAGAACGTGGAATGGAGCTCAATTACGCAAATGTTATATGTAGATCAATTCCAAAACTTGTAAAGAAAAGGCCTAGAGCCACTTCTAATGGAAATGATTCTCCTTTCATAATATGTTAACTTTACCTTTATACTTATGAACTTCCCACACTGGTGCCGGTATTCACCGCATAAATGGGGAAGAAGTAAGTCGTTACGTGTGGAAGGCGGCAAAACCCGCATAAACACAACGATAAAAATAAGGAAAACCTACACGCAGGTCAGATGTAAGTAAAGTTTAGCCATCCTTGTAAGTGCAAGTGACGGTCTTACCCGCACAATCACGAACAAGGAAGCAAAACTTCAACCTATCATCTACCACGTTCAAAGGTTATCCTAAAAAAGGATAAGGAAAACCTACACGCAGGTCAGATATGGGTGAAGTTTAGCCATCCTACTAAGTGCAAGTGACGGTCCTACCCGCACAATCACGAAAGAGGAAGCAAAACTTCACACCTATTATCTACCACGTTCAAAGGTTAACTTATCCTCAAAGATGAGGAAAACCTACACGCAGGTCAGATGGTAAAGTTTAGCCATCCTACTACGTGCAAGTGACGGTCCTACCCGCACAATCACGGAAGAGGAAGCAAAACTTCACACCTATCTACCACGTCCAAAGGTTAACTTATTCTAAACACTTGGAAAATTGCTAATTTAAACTAAAGTATGTGAGTCATATAACGTTTATAAAGCAAGGAATCCAATGAAAGAAGCGGTCTTAGCCGCACAAAGATTTACATTTCATAAATATTCGTTACAAGAATGGCCGGGTAACTACCCGCCTACAAGAAAGTAAATCTATACAAACTAAATCTATCCTAGCAGCGGGAAGGGATCTTCAGGATCAGGCTTCAGGGCCACTTCCACTTGGACCAGCGCCGTCAGTAGAGCGTGGCTGTTCAATGAAAGCCTTAAGGATAGCTAGCCCATCATCAGCAGCAGCAACTTCATTCACCTTCTCCACCACCGGATGCGGGAAGGCAGCATACTGATTCACTGCTTGGTCGTAAATAGCTTCAGTATCCACATTATACAAAGGGAAGTTGGAAGGCGGGACGCCTTTCTCAACGAACCCTAGACCAAGCAGGAAGCCGACCCGTTCCCCATCCTCGTGAGAAGCGTTGAGGGCTGCGCTCATAGCATCGTCGTAAGATGTCTCTGAGAAGACCCGATGCACAACCTACATAAGAAAATATACAAGTGTCAACACCCTTTCTATTTACAAAGAAGAGCGTAAAGACATGAAAGTTTACCTGAGACAACGCTTCTCGAAGAAGCCATTCCTTGGCAGCCAGAGCTTCTTGGAGGGCAGCTTGAGCTTCGTTACGGGCGCGTTCGGCTTCACTCTTGTTAAGGTTGGCAAGCAACACTTCTTTAGCCGTAGCCTCTTCGACGCCCTTTAGCTTCCGCTCAGTATGGTCAAGCACCCCCCTCTGGTCCAAGATCTCCTGGAGCTTTTTGGCGTCTTCCATCGCCAAGGCATCATGAGCCTGCTGGAGAGCCTCTAATTTGGCTTTAAGTTCTTCATTCTCCATGCGCAGAGGCTCAGCAACAGCTTCAGCCTTGGCGGCCCTCTCGGTTGCGTTCCTCGCAGTTTCCTTAGCCACCCGAAGCTGTTCATTAACAGCTTGGGCCGCCTTGGAACGGGCCTCGAGTCGAGCCTGAACATCAACCTCGAGGGCCTTGAAGGCCTTCTCCTTCTCCGCAGCCACTGCGGCAAGTTTTTGGTTCTCCTCCCGGACATCCCGCGCCTGAGCTACTTCCTTGAGGTGAGCTGCTTTTAACTTGTCGTTTTCACGACAAAGCAGCTCGACGCGCGGCTGCATCCGGGCCAGGAGAACCCGAAGCTCATTGGTTAGTCTACCCTCCTGGTAGCTAGCCATGGCTTCCCCCAACGCACCACTAGGAGCAGCGTGACGAGCCCATTCCACGCACTCCACAAGGGTGCGAAGGGTTGTTCCTCGGCGAATGTTCCATCGTGGAACATACACTTCATTGGAATCCGACACTGCAAAAAACACAAAGCAGTTAGGAAAAGATGATAAAATATATATGCATAAAATGGGCCAGAAGAACCCTACGCACCTGTAGGGTCAATAACAGGCCGATAGCCGCCGAACCCATCACCTGAACCCAAAGGAAATTCATCCAAGAGGTCAGGCAGATGGGAAGGTAGCAAAGATTGGCGGGAAGCCCCATGCGTACCTGATGGACCGGCCGTCGTTGCCGATGGCGGGGGCATGGTTGCAGCCGCCGTGGTCGCCACCGCGGTCGCTGCCGCAGAATCCGCAGCAATAGTAACCGCCGGCTCTGTGAAGGATGCTGTAAAAATCGCACTCACAGCCGGCGGTGACGTCATCTCGGCTGGAACAGTCGGCTCAAAGGAGTGAGCAACTGATCCAGCGGAAGCAGGCGCAGGCGCCTGGGTCGACGCCTCATGTAGGCTGACCAGGCCTACCGTCATTGGCGGAGAGGTACTACTAGGCGCTTCACCCTGGAATGCGCCAACATCCACGCCTGCGTAAAGAAGAAAAGTGTTAAAACAGATTAAGCTATGAAGATAAAAGCTAAAGGAAAGTTGTACTTACGGGTTTTCTTGAGCCTAAAGGTACGGAGAGGCGGGGACGGACCCGATGGAGGCGGCCTCTTTGCGCCGGTCACCGTCGTCTTCTTTGGCTCTCCGGAGGTGACAGTCGCAACCTCCGGAGCTGTGGTCTTACCACCACCGGGATTCCCCGCCACCTCTTCGCTCTCGGTCTCCGAATCAGACCGAGGCGCTGGATCGGCAGTGGAGGCCTTCTCCTTCCCCTTCCCGCCGGCAGCCTTCTTCTTCCGCACCAACGGAGGACCATCTGCGGATTCCTCATCAGAACATACGATTAGAGGAATTCCAGCAGAGGTTTCAGCATTGAGGGGTCGAGGGGCGAAGAGCGCCTTACCTGGCCGACGGGCGCTAAGGATCTCATGGCCTAGCGGATAGACCTCCACGAACCGATCCGCCGTTTGATCTAGGATGGGCAACTCGTTCTCATCTAGAGCGCGAGTACCCATCCGTGCGGGACCATCAGCCTCCCGCGGGTTCAGGAGCGACTTCAAGTCGTTCCCCTCTGAAATAAACAAGAAAAAGTTAGACGAAATTCAAAATCAACAAAAGGGAAAAAGGCATACCGTAAGGAACAGAGTTCGAACCGTATTCGAGGACGATCGGAATCTTGCGCGCATCAGCCTCCTTCCACACCCGGCTCATCCCCAGCATCACCATCCCGGACTCCGCAAACCGGTAAACCGGAGATTGGACCCGAGATATCTTGGCAAACCATTCCGCCTCCTGGTAGCTGGAGGCGTGAAGGCTGGGAAGTGCCTGCCCGTTCTTGAATTTCATGGCAATGGGGATGGCGCGGGCGGATATGAAGAAAAACTCCCTCTTCCACGCGCGAAGACTGCGCTCGGTCGCACAGATCTTTAAACCCTTAATCCGGGTTGTCAACGTGTACCACCCCTGGATGCACCTCCAAGTGTAGAAGGTCATCAGGCGGTCAACATAGGGCTCAACGCCCAGTATCCGGCACACCCACTCAAAATGGCGAATCTTGGCGATCGCCATGGGGTGCAACTCGGTCAAATGAACACCATGCCTCTCAAGGACACGGTAAACAAACTTTGTCAATGGGAACCTAAGATTCCCATAGACAAAGAATGCTGCATAAACCCCGATCTTGCCTCGGGGGGCATCGTACACGGTCTGATGGGGTTCAGGAAACTCAGGCTCGAGAGACTTGAGCATGAACTTCCTGACAACATACCGGTACAGATCGCCAGGCAGAGCACACTAGCACTCGCCAGCAGTACTCCTGTCGTCAGCTGTAGAATCGATATCACGAGACATCTTGTAAAAGAAGAAAACGATTTCGGGAGAATGCTTGCCTGAAAAGGATAAGTATTCGCCGGAAATCGCAAAGAAGATGAAGAAAAGAGTGAAAGTGTGGATTACAAATAACCCTCTCCCCCTTTATATACTAATCGCAATTAATGCGATGAAATTAATGCGGAAGAGAGAGAAAACGAAGGTGCAATGAAACCACGACACGTGGCAAAAAGCAAGCTGGCAACAGCTGTTGACAGGACGCATACCATTAATTTCGCGGCCACGTGCCCGAAAAATCGCGCCCACGCGCCTGAAAAAGCGTCTGGAATGACCATGTACTGTCACGTCACCATAACTTCCTGCACGTCCTGACACAGTCAGAAGAAACCGTCGCACGACGTTTCAGATGTTTGGACTGTTCCTATCTCTCCACCAACTCTTCGAATTTCTAAATTCAAAATTCAAAAAGATTCAAGTGAGCGGGAAAATACCCCTTACCTTGGCAACCAAGTAACCGTAAGACGGACGCGGGTACAGTGTTAAGGCAAAACCCTTCACATACCTAGCACCCGCAGGGAATTGAAGCCAAGAATACCTTGGAAGTAAAGTAACCGTAAGACGAGTGCGGGTACAGTGTCAAGGCAAAACCCTTCACGTACTTAGCACTCTGTAGGGAATTCAAACCAAGAAGGATCTTCTGGGCCATGCTTGCGGAAACGTGAATAACATTCCCGCACGACGGGAACGTCGAGAACTATATTGTTTGAAACTCCAAGTTGGAATTGGTGGTTTCAGCATAAATGATCACTATGTCGAAAACCACCAAAACCCCATGGAGAATCCACACAATTGGGACTCAACGCTCCTGACGCGCGAGGAGGTTACAAACCTACCCGCTTCACACCCAAAGATCAAGCAGAAAAGTCGGGAATTTCTGCGTGACAACAGGAAAACCGCGGGATGAATCACCACGGAAAACCGAAAAACTATACCCTTTTCAAAACCCCTTGCTAAGTCCAAAAGTTCACCTCACTTTATTAAACATTCATGAGAAGAACATTGGACTGGGGGGACTTGAAGAGGTAGGTCCCAGCAGAGCCCAGTTGGACCCGCAAGACTCACCTTGAACAGGGACGTCTGCGCAATGACCAACTGCTCCAGCAGGACACACCATGCTCAAAGAACCTTACGCGCAGTACGCCAGCTGTACCCGCAGGGAAAGCCTCCCAATGGTGAAGTACCCCGCCTGTTCCCGCAGCTGCGGATACAAGCCATCAGGGAAGGCTACCCGCACTAACAGCAAGGCTACACGCACAAGGCATTCGTTACTTCAGTAGTCACATGAAGGAATGAGCAAGGCGGGAACACTCCCGCCTAAATGAGCCAGTCCGTATGCTTCTGGAAGGTCTTTCGTACTATACCTACTAAGGTATGGGCGGAACAGACAGTTTGACCAGAGCAGCCCATGAACTAATCACAGGGTGACGGCTCACCGACAACAATACGAGGAGGAGCACCCTCTAGTACTGTTTGTCACTATTAGCCGCTGCCTACTCACCAACCCTTACGATGGGACGTGCGCAGCCTACAGTTGGTGGAACAGTGCGTAGCCGGCAGTAAAAGGAACAGTATACAGCCGACCTTATTACTGTTGGCCGTAACCTATCCACCAACCAGCATGGCTTGTGCGTGATCCACTGTTGGTAGAACAGGAATACTATTCAGCCGGCTGTACCTGCTTGGAAACCTACCTTCGGCTATAAATACTCCAACACCTTGGAATGGTAAGGATATGATCTGTTATCTCAATCTTATCTAGCAATCTCTTAATATACACTTATATTCAGAGCAATATATTCTGATTCTCACGCCGGAGGGTGGTCACAAGGAGGAACCCCCCCCTTCTCAGTGACGAGCTTACGGTGTCTGTTTTGCAGGTCCCCTGAAGAACAACCTTCTCTGCTGGAACTCATTCGTGGGAAACATTACTTAACCCCCAGATTATCTATAATCTGCCTGTGGGTTCACCTAGTGTTTCTTCAATACACCCTTCAAATTTCACTCATGAGGGCATGACCAAGCACCATAACATTTGAAATTTACCTAGATTTTATATGTGACCCTTGTAAGATTTTTTTAAATAAAAATTCAACATGGTCCCACATTATATGAAGTTGAAATACAAAACTAAAGTACAAAATTTTGTACATTTCTTGTGTATAGGATTAAATGCCAAGACATTTTGCCAAAAAAGAATAGGAAAGTAGGTGAGGAAGATGTGTGCCAGAGTGTTACACCTCAAAAAAAAAACTTTTGTTAACTATTATCGTAACAGTTACAACATTGTAGTAGAGGTGTTTGTGATACATGATGTTTAAGTCAGCAATGAAGAGATTTGTAAAAAGTGGTGTTGAAGAAACACTAATTGACCCCGGGCAGATTACGGACAATCTGGGGGTTAAATAGATGTTTCCCACGAGGGGTTAGGTCCGGCAAAGATGGTTCTTCTGATGACCTGCAAAACAGACACCGTGAGCTCGTCACTGAGAAGGGGGGGGGGTACCTCCTTGTGACCACCCTCCGGCGTGAGAATCAAACTAGATTGCTCTTGAATATAAGTGTATATTAAGAGATTGCTAGAGAAGATAAGATAATGAAATATCAGATAATGTAAGATAATGTAATGTCTCCATACCATTCCAAGGTGTTGGAGTATTTATAGCCGAAGGTAGGTTTCCAAGAAGGTACAGCCGGCTGAATAGTATTCCTGTTCTGCCAACTGTGGGCTACGCACATGCCATGCTGGTAGTTGGTGGGTAGGCAGCGGCTGATAGTGACCAGGCCGGTTGTGTACTATTCTTTTTCACCAACTGCAGGCTATGCACGTGCTACGATAGGTTGGTGAGTAGGCAGCGGCTAATAGTGACAGGGGTTGGTGAGTAGGCAGCGGCTGATAGTGACCAGGCCGGCTGTGTACTATTCCTTTGTCACAGTGAGTTGTCGCTGCTTTGGTCAGACCTTTTGTCCATACCTCGTCAGGTACAGTACAAAAGGTCCTCCAGTAGCGTACGGACTGGCTCATTTGGGCGGGAGTATTCCCGGCTTTGGGCGGGAGTGCTCCCGGCTTGCTCACTCCTTCAGGTGACATTACTGAATTATTTAAGAGTTAAGTGCCTTGTGCGTGTAGCCTTGCTGCGCGGGTAGCCTTCCCTGATGGCTAGTATCCGTTACTGCGGGAACAGGCGGAGTACGTCGACCATTCGGAGGCTTTTCCTGCGGGAACAGCTTGCGTACTGCGCGTAAGGACGTCACGTCTCTGAGCATGGTGGGTCCTGCGGATCCAGTTGGTTTCTGCGCAGACGTCTCTCTTCAAGGTGAGTCTTGCGAGTTTAGCCTTTGTGCAGACGTCCCTATTGAAGGTGAGTCTTGCGGTTTCAACTACGCAGACGTCCCTCTTTGAGGTGAGTCTTGCGGGTCCAACTGGGCTCTGCTGGTGTAACACCCCGACCGATGGCGGATTATACATCGGGGCGCTACGAATTGTTTCATTACTCGTGACACTATTTGGGTGTCAATATTTAATAAATACATTTCATTGCGCATGCGCATAACACACCATAAAGTAACATAAATCACATATCATAACTCATAATATTCAAATACATAAATTTGTCTTGTTATATTTTAACTAGGTCCAAAGTAAAAGAAAACATCCTACGTGTCCTCGAGTTTCCAAAAGCAGCTACAGCAAACCTGAACAATGTGTTAAAATAAAACGTCAACACTTGCGTGTCGGTGAGAAATCAAGTTTAATAGATATAAATAGATAATAACAAAGCACTGCGCGCAACATGTGTATAACTGGTGTTCAACATAGTGTGTAAACAGATTGTGATCAAGCCTAAATAGATCATAGCTCATAGTTCATAGCGTGCTCCAAATCGAGCAAAAACAAATAATCATTCGTGTATGTGCAAACAAACCAAGAAAAATCGTAACAATAGGTCTCCCGTGTTTATCTAATGGATCCATGAAAACTTCGGAATAGGCCGATCAAAGCGGTTAATGATCAACACATACAAATATACAACACTAGTAAACGTCCATAACACATGGGTTTTGCGCACATAATTTCATAAACAAGTTTAAGACTCAAGTTGTACGAACACATGAACATCCCAAAACGTTAAAAATAAAAGGGGATTAGGTACGAGATTACTCACTTGTAAAAGGTGCGTTGAAAGATAACGTAAGAACCAACTTTTAAACAAGCGAAAGTTAACCTATAAATAAGAGGTTATTGGTTTAACGATTGGTTTTTATGTCTTGAATATATGCAAGTCACTTAACAAATTATATATTTACCGAGATTTCTGGGCAGAAAAGAAGAGAAGACGGATTGCAAAGAGGGGAGTGGAGGCGTCGCTGAGGATCTTCGGCTGAGAGTAAGGGAGAAAGATTTTGGGGAGTGTTTAAGTGTTTGAGTGTAGTGTTTAATTATCCAAGAAATTAGTTTTATTTATAGGAAAACCCTAGGGAACACATCCCTTGAATTGGGGAAAAAGATCTTATCAAATCAAAGCAAAAGATATGGTGGCAGCTGCAGGGGATGGGGAAGGCTGACAGGTTACTGTTCATAGCATGGGAGGGGTCAGTCAAAGTACTGTTCAAGACATGGAAAAGAAGATTTTAAAAGATTATGCCAGTTACTTTTTCTAACAACCAAGAGGGTTGGTAAGCAAGCTGCGCCGAAAGTGACTTTTCGGACAGATGTCAGATCTGGCCTACTGTGCCCATACCTTGGCAGGTATAGCACAGAAGATAAGATATTTCAAAAGCATACAGGCTGGCTTAAACTGGAGAAAAGACTTAAGTGTCTAGCGCGAGAAGGCTTGAGTGCGCGAGGGCGAAGGCAGACAGAACGATCCTTAGTGCGCCGCGGGAAGAACTACAATCCTTAGCGCGCCGCGGGAAGAACTACAATCCTTAGCGCGCCGCGGGAAGAACTACAATCCTTTGCGCGCCGCGGGAAGAACTACAATCCTTGGCGCGCCGCGGGAACAGTTCATCTCGCGTAACGCAGGAACAGCTGGTCTTCACGCAGGCTTCCTTGTAAGGAGTCTGGCGCGTGGAGCTGCGCAGACATCCTTAGGCGGGAAGAACCAAAGGACAAGCAAAGAGTTAAGAGAAAAAGGGGCGGGACGGCGGAAGGGAATTATTATTATTATCATTATTATTATTAGTAAATATATATATATATTTGATAAATTTATAAAATTATAATCAAATTTTAAATCTTAAAATCGGATCCGAAAACGGGTACCTGGGTCGGGTCGGATTTGGGCAGTTGTCACAGCTGGGACCTACCTCTTCAAGTCCCCTCAGTCCAATGTTCTTCTCATGAATTGTTAATAAGTGAGGTGAACTTTTGGACTTAAGCAAAGGGTTTTGAAAAGGGTTTAGTTTTAAGGTTTTCCATGGGGATTCTTCCCGCGGAAGTCCTAATGTCATGCAGAAATTCCCGACTTTTCTGCTTGATCTTTGGGTATGATGTGGGTAGGT
Source organism: Bidens hawaiensis (assembly GCF_021521415.1). NCBI lineage: Eukaryota > Viridiplantae > Streptophyta > Magnoliopsida > Asterales > Asteraceae > Bidens > Bidens hawaiensis. The sequence continues at coordinate 25,628 of NW_027499500.1, read as the reverse complement.
CTGTAACCTCCTCGCAAGTCAGGAGCGTTAGTTCCACTTGTGTAGATTCTCCATGAGATTTTGGTAGTTTTGAACATAGTGATCAATTATGTTAAAACAACCAATTCCATCTTGGAGCTTCCAACAATCTAGTTCTCGACGTTCCCGCTATGCGGGGATGTTATTCCCGTTTCCGCAAGCATGGCCCAGAAGATCCTTCTTGGTTTCAATTCCCTGCGGAGTGCTAGGTATGTGAAGGGTTTCGCTTTGACACTGTACCCGCACTCGTCTTATAGTTACTTTACTTCCAAGGTATTTATGGCTTCAATTCCCTGCGGGTGCTAAGTATGTGAAGGGTTTTGCCTTGACACTGTACCCGCACCCGTCTTATAGTTACTTGGTTGCCGAGGTATTCTTGGCTTCAATTCCCTGCAGGTGCTAAGTATGTGAAGGGTTTTGCCATAACACTGTACTCGCACCTGTCTTATAGTTACTTGGTTGCCAAGGTAAGGGGTATAGTCACGCTTACTTTTGAATCTTTTTTGAATCATTTTGAAATTTGAAGAGTTGGTGAAAGGATAAGAACAGTCCAGACTGTTGAGACGTCGTCCGACGGTTTCTTCTGACAGTTTCAGGACGTGCAGGAAGTTATGGCGACGTGACAGTATATGGTCATTCCAGACGCTTTTTCAGGCGCGTGGGCGCGAGTTTTCGGGCGCGTGGCCGCGAAGTTTACGGCACGCGTCCTGTCAACAGTTGTTGCCAGCTTGCATATTCCACGTGTCATAGTTTCATTGCACCTGCGTTTTCCTCTCTCTTCCGCATTAAATTCATCGCATTCATTGCGATAAGTATATAAAGGGAGGAGAGGTTGCATCTCAACTCACAGTTTCACCTCTCTTCTTCTTCTAAACGATTTCCGGCGAATACTCTAACTTTTCTGTCGAGCATTCTCCTGAAATCGTTCTTTACATTCAAAACATGTCTTCTCATGATCTTGAAGTTACTGCTGAAGAGTCGGACGTGTATTCCGAGAACCCGACGTCCACTTCTGATAGGGACGATAAGAGTACTGCTGGCGAGTGCCAGTGTGCTCTTCCCGTCGACCAGTATCAGTACATCGTCAGGAAGTTCATGCTCGAGCCTTTCGAGCCTGAGTTTCCTGAGCCTCACCAGACGGTGTACGATGCCCCAAAGGCAAAATAGGGGTGTATGCTGCATTCTTCATCTATGGGAATCTCAGGTTCCCATTGACGAAGTTTGTGTACCGTGTTTTGGAGAGACACGGTGTACATTTGACGGAGGTACACCCAATGGCGATCGCCAAGATTCGCCATTTTGAATGGGTGTGCCTCATTCTGGGCGTGGAGCCCCATGTCGACCGCCTGATGACCTTCTATTCCTGGAGGTGCATCCAGGGGTGGTATACCTTGGTCACTCGGATCAAGGGTTTGAAGATCTGCGCTACCGAGCGCAGTCTTCGGTCTTGGAAGCGGGAGTTCTTCTATATCTCCGCTCGCGTCGTCCCCATAGCGATGACGTTCAAGAACGGGAGAGCTCTCCCGAACCTTCACGCCTTCAACTATGAGGAGGCGGAATGGTTCTCCAAGATTTCCCGGGTCCAGTCTCCGGTTTACCGCTTTGCGGAGTCCGGGATGGTGATGCTCGGGATGAGCCGGGTGTGGAAAGATGCTGGGGCGGAGGCGCCACAGATTCCTATTGTCCTCGAATACGGTTTGAACTCTGTCCCTTACGGTATGGTTCATATCTTCTTGCTGATTTAGGGTTTTTCCGCTAAACTGTTTTTCTTTTTATTTTCAGAGGGAAACGACCTGCAATCGCTCCTGCATCCGCGGGAAGCTGATGGTCCCGCTCGGATGGGTACCCGTGCTCTTGATGAGAACGAGTTGCCCATCTTGGAGCAAACGGCGGATCGGTTTGTGGAGGTCTACCCGCCAGGCCACGAGATTTTGAGTGCCACGCGGCCAGGTAAGGAACTTTTTAACCCCCGCCCTCTCCATGCTCAAACCTCTGCTGGAGTTCCTCTAATCTTGTCATCTTCTGATGAGGAATCCGCAGATGGTCCTTTCTTGGTGAGGAAGAAGAAGGCTGCTGGCGCGAAGGGCAAGGCGAAGGTTGCCACTACTGCCGATCCGGTGAATCGGTCTGACTCAGAGACCGAAAGCGAGGAGGTGGCGGGGAACCCTGGTGGTGGTGAGACAACAGTCTCGGAGGTTGAGACAGCTGCCACTGCCGCGCGACCAAGTTCTACGACGGTGACCGGCGTGAAGAGGCCGGCTCCGTCGGGTTCGTCCCAGCCGGTCAGAACCTTCAAGTTGAAGAGAACTCGTAAGTATAAATTAATCTTACCCGCAATTTCTTTCCGCCATTGTTTTTAATATCTTGTCTTCATGCAGGCGTGGATGCTACCGCATTCCAAGGTGATGCGGGGAGGAGCAGCTCTGGACCCATGACGGTAGGTTTGGTCAACCTACCCGAGGCGATGATCCAGGCTGCTGCGCCTGTTTGCAGCATTGGTTCAGTTGCTCATCCGATTGAGGCAACTGTTCCAATTGTGACGTCTCCGCCGGCTGTCAGTGCCATATTCACTGCGTCCTTCACTGAGCAGGCGGTGAGTTTTTCTGCGGTTTCCTCCGCAGCGGCGGCCACGGTTGTGAGTTCACCTCCAATGAGTTCACCACCGGTGGTCTCTACCGCGGCGGCTTCAACCGTGCCTCCGGCACCGGCGACTACCTCGCCCCCGGCCGTTTCAGCAGGTATGTTTGGGGCTTCTAGCCAATCTCTGCCTCCTTCCCATCTGCCTGACCTCTTGGATGGATATCCGTTAGGTTCAGGTGATGGGTTCGGCGGCTACCGGCCTGTTGTCGACCCTACAGGTGCGTAGGGTTATTTTGGCCTTTTTATATATATATATATTTTTTTATATCATCTTTTCCTAACTGCTTTTTTGTTTTTGCAGTGTCGGATTCGAATGAGGTGTATGTTCCACGGTGGAACATCCGCCGGGGAACAACCCTTCGGACGGCTGTGGACTGCGTCGAGTGGGCGCGTCACGCGGCCCCCAGTGGTGCACTGGGAGAAGCTATGTCAAGCTACCAGGAGGGTAGGCTGACAAACGAGCTTCGAATTCTCCTTGCCCGGATGCAGCCGCGTGTCGAGCTGCTTTGTCGTGAAAACGACAAGTTAAAGGCGGCTCGTATCCAAGAAGTAGCTCAGGCACGGGCTATCCGGGAGGAGAACAGGAGACTCTCCGCCGTTGCTGCGGAGAAGGAGAAGGCCTTCAAGGCCCTCGAGTTTGAAGTTCAGGCCCGTCTCGAGGCCCGTTCCAAGGCTACCCAAGCTGTTAATGAACAGCTTAGGTTGGCTAAGGAAACTGCACGGAACGCAACTGAGAGGGCCACCAAGGCTGAAGCTGTTGCTGAGCCTCTACGCACTGAGAATGAGGAGCTCAAAGCCAGATTAGAGAGGCTCCAGCAGGCTCATGATGCCTTGGCCATAGAAGATGCCAAGAAGCTCCAAGAGATCTTGGACCAGAGGGGGTGCTTGACCACACTGAGCGTAAGCTAAAGGGCGTCGAAGAGGCTGCAGCCAAAGATGTGTTGCTTGCCAACCTTACAAAGAACGAAGCCGAACGCGCCCGTAATGAAGCTCAAGCTGCCCTCCAGAAGGCTCTTGTTGCCAAGGAATGGCTTCTACGAGAAGCGTTGTCGCAGGTATGCATAGCTTTATAATATCTTTACGCTTTTCTTTGTACTTAGAAAAGGTTTTGATACTTGTATTTTTGTTTTGTAGGTTGTGCATCGGGTCTTCACGGACACATCATATGACGATGCCATGAGCGCAGCCCTCAACGCTTCTCATGAGGATGGGGAAAAGGCTGGCTTCCTGCTTGGTCTAGGGTTCGTTGAGAAGGGCATCCCGCCTTCCAACTTCCCTTTATATGATGTGGATACTGAAGCTGTATATGACCAAGCAGTGAACCAGTATGCCGCCTTCCCGCACCCGGTGGTGGAGAAGGTGAACGAAGTTGCTGCTGCTGATGATGGGCTAACCATTCTCAAGACCTTCCTTGAACCGCCACAGCCAACTGATGGTGCGGGTACAAGTGGGTTTGGAGGGAGTGGCCCTGAAGCTTGATCTTTTAAATCCTTTCCCACTGTTAGGATAGATTTACGTCTTTGTATAGATTTATATTCTTGTAGGCGGGTAGATACCCGGCCATTCTTGTAACAGTTGAATTTTTATGGAATATAAATCTTTTGTGCGGGTAGGACCGTCACTCTTGCTTTATAAACGTTATACGACTTGCTCATGCATATTATAGTTTAATTTGGCACTTGTTTTGCCGCATAAACAATATATGATTCGCTTGTGCATACTTTAGTTTAACTTAGCAATTTCTTAAGTACTTTGGATAAGTTAATCTTTCAACGTGGCAGATAATAGGTTAAAGTTTTGCTTCCTCTTTCGTGATTGTGCGGGTAAGACCGTCACTTTCACTTAGTAGGATGGCTAAACTTTACCTATATCTGACCTGCGTGGAGGTTTTCCTCATTTTTTCCTTAAGATATTTTCTAAGTGTTCTGAATAAGTTAACCTTTCGACGCGCGGTTGTCAATAGGTTAATGTTCAATTTCCTCTATCATGATTGTGCGGGTAAGACCGTCACTTGCATTTAGTAGGATGACCAAACTTTACCTATGACTGACCTGCGTGAAGGTTTTCCTCATCTTTTCCTTAGAAATTCTTGCCGTTTTTTGTGTTAATGCGGGTTTTACCGCCTTCCACACGCAACGACTTCTTTTCACACTTATTTATGCGGTGAATACCGGCATATCAGTGTTTTGAATAAATTAACCGTTCGACGCGCGGTTGTCAATAGGTTAGTTCGGTTTCCTCTATCATGATTTGTGCGGGTAGGACCGGCACTTTCATTTAGTGGGATGACCCAACTTACCTATAACTGACCTGCGTGAAGGTTGGCCATTTTTTGTGTTTATGCGGGTTTTGCCGCCTTCCACACGCAACGACTTACTTCCCTACTTATGTATGCGGTGAAGACCGGCATATTAGTGTGGAAAGTTCATAAGTATAAATGTAAGATTATCAGCGTCAATGTGATAAGGAGAATCATTTCCATTAGAAGTGGCTCTGGGCCTTTTCTTTTACAAGTTTGGAATTGATCTACATGCACTGTGTAATTGAGCTCCCTTCCATGTTGTTTGGATGGGAGTGCCATCGAGCCGATATGCACTTGGTTCGGAATCTCGTTGTTTACGCAGTATGTAGTCTCCAACATTGTAGCTGTAGTTTCGTGTTTTTCCCAACTGGGGTTCTACACGCGTTGGCCTGCTCAGCATCCTTTACGCCACGAGGTGTGCGAGTTCTCCATCTCTGACGAATGTCTCGATGATGTCTTTCAAGTCTATGCATTCGTCGGTGTTGTGGCCTTTTGTCCTATGGAAGTCACAGAATTTGCTCTGATCAGCGTTGTGACGCTCTCGGATTATTGGAGCCTTTGGCCATGGGAGCCTCTCGGTGTCGAAAATCTCGGTGACGCTTTTGGTGAGCGGCGTCCACCGGGGGTTCCGGTTCGACGACTGCCTGTTGTCCTTTCCGCCTAACCGAGGGTGCGAGCCGGATGAGGTGTCGAAGTTTACCCTTGACTGCCAAATACCTAGCTTCCTCTTTTTGTTTAGTCGGGCGGTAAGGACGTTATTTTCTCTTGTTTTCTGGGTGTAGAGGTTTGTGCTTTGGGGAAGATCTCTACCCCGTTGCTTTTCCGTTTCCGCGAAGCGTTTAGCTGCTGTCATGATGGCATCCCATGTGGATGGCGTGCCATCTTTACCCGTTAAGGTGCGGATGAGCTCTGGGTCTTTCGCGCCCTGGATGAAAGCAGCGCGAACAAGATCTTCGCTAATATTGCCCAGACTTAGCTTCTTTGAATTGAAGCGCGTGATGAAGTCTAGTAAAGACTCATCTTCCTCTCGGATGCAGTTGAGGATTGTCCATTGCTCTTCAGTGTACTTTCTTTGTTGACTGAAGTGTTGGCTGAACTTCTTGGAAGTCTGCCCAATCGTAGATGTGGTGGACCGGTAGACGGTCGAACCACGTTCTGGCTGCTAAAACCAACGTCATCTGAAACATATAACACCACGTGGGTTCCGTCCAGTTGCTGACGGTTGCCCCCGCTATGAATCTGTTCAAATGATCGTCTGGGTCTGATATACCATCATAGGTGCCGATGTTGGACATCTGTTTGGCACTTCTTGGGGCGATTGCTTCCGCAATGTCCCTTGCAAACTTGGAGGTTCCCGCATTTGCAGCGGTTGGTCTGAAGGTTTTAGAGAAGTCACGTGGGTTTCCACCCGCGTTTTTTGGTTTGAAGGTTTCTCCAAAATTCCTTCTTGGTTGGAAGTCCGTTTCCTTACGCTTCCCTTTCGCCTTATGGCGAGGGTTTACGTCGGTGTCGGATTCCTCCGAATCATCGTCCAAGTACTTGCACTCATTGCTCATGTTGAGCTGTTGTCGAGTGCTTCCGAATTCGTCAGCCTGTTGGAGTGAACGTAAGCGTTCGTCCAACTCAGCTTGGAATACCCTTTGACGTTTTTCCGCCCACGCTTTAACTTGTTCAAGTGTTTGGCGGGGGCGCCTCGTCTGTTGTCTTTCCACCTGGGTATCAATGAATCCCAGGGGAGGATTGTTTACTGCACTTGCCCCGGCTCAGGTAACCGGGGTAGTGTTCGTAAAATTTACTGCACTTGCCCCGGCTTGGGTAACCGGGGTAGTGTTCGTAAAATGTGTGTATTCGCCGGTGTTCCCCCAGTAGCTGGGGTTGTGGTTACCGGGGTTTCTTGGTTATTCCCTGGCCTGGGGACCGGAGTAACGTTAACCATCTTTTCGGAGGTTTTGAAAAAACTGAGAGAATTAGTTCTAGCTTTTATGCACGGATGGCGCCAATGAAGAAACACTAATTGACCCCGGGCAGATTACGGACAATCTGGGGGTTAAATAGATGTTTCCCACGAGGGGTTAGGTCCGGCAAAGATGGTTCTTCTGATGACCAGCAAAACAGACACCGTGAGCTCGTCACTGAGAAGGGGGGGTACCTCCTTGTGACCACCCTCCGGCGTGAGAATCAGACTAGATTGCTCTTGAATATAAGTGTATATTAAGAGATTGCTAGACAAGATAAGATAATGAGATATCAGATAATGTAAGATAATGTAATGTCTCCATACCATTCCAATGTGTTGGAGTATTTATAGCAGAATGTAGGTTTCCAAGAAGGTACAGCCGGCTGAATAGTATTCCTGTTCTGCCAACTGTGGGCTACGCACATGCCATGCTAGTAGTTGGTGGGTAGGCAGCGGCTGATAGTGACCAGGCCGTCTGTGTACTATTCTTTTTCACCAACTGCAGGCTATGCACGTGCTACGACAGGTTGGTGAGTAGGCAGCGGCTAATAGTGACAGGGGTTTGTGAGTAGGCAGCGGCTGATAGTGACCAGGCCGGCTGTGTACTATTCCTTTGTCACAGTGAGCTGTCGCTGCTTTGGTCAGACCTTTTGTCCATACCTCGTCAGGTACAGTACAAAAGGTCCTCCAGTAGCGTACGGACTGGCTCATTTGGGCGGGAGTATTCCCGGCTTTGGGCGGGAGTGCTCCCGGCTTGCTCACTCCTTCAGGTGACATTACTGAATTATTTAAGAGTTAAGTGCCTTGTGCGTGTAGCCTTGCTGCGCGGGTAGCCTTCCCTGATGGCTAGTATCCGTTACTGCGGGAACAGGCGGAGTACGTCGACCATTGGGAGGCTTTTCCTGCGGGAACAGCTTGCGTACTGCGCGTAAGGACGTCACGTCTCTGAGCATGGTGGGTCCTGCGGATCCAGTTGGTTTCTGCGCAGACGTCTCTCTTCAAGGTGAGTCTTGCGAGTTTAGCCTTTGCGCAGACGTCCCTGTTGAAGGTGAGTCTTACGGTTTCAACTGCGCAGACGTCCCTCTTTGAGGTGAGTCTTGCGGGTCCAACTGGGCTCTGCTGGGACCTACCTCTTCAGGTGTCGTGCTAAAAAACTTCAAACTCTCATCCAAACATACTAATTTTTTTCTTCTCTCTTACAATCCATCGTGGTGTATGCAAATCTACAACTAAAACTTTGCTCAACAACTACTTGGGGGGTGGGGGGAGTTTTGGAGCTTAAAACGCTTTACTACTAATGGTCTTATATGATATTTTTATAGAAGCGTGTTTAAGTTACTACGATGATGTTTCCATATAAATATGTCAAATATACAAAAGCATGTGTATGGGGTTTGCCATGGAAAAACCTTACGAGATTTTAAGAAAAGTATAAAATGAGGGTGCATTTCGTTAATGGGGAATTCGCCTAAACGAACAAAAATATCATCGTCCAACGATTATATTTTTTCTTAAACCGTTGCTTCAAATGCACATTCTCAAATTAACCTAAACGAGATGGATGACAGGTTTGAAACTATGGAGGAACTGATTCGTCTGGCTGAAATAAAAAACAAAAGTAAACATACAATACTTTAGGTGATCTGGATTACAGACTACAAAAGAGTAGATATGTTAGATGTAGGAATACGAGACACTTTTTATATTAAAATTAATACAAATAATAACGATACTCTCTCTATTAACATGAAAAAGTAAGTAGTACGCATACCGCAATATAAAGTAAAATAAATAATGAAATAATATAACAATTATGTTAAATGATTCCAACCAAGCTCTTTAAATGATAAAGTCTTCAACTTATTCTTTAGAAACATCTTATTGTAATTTCCTTGACAAGAACCTACAAAAGATAGATTGTCCAACTTTGCCACAACAAGGTCTTCTATTAGCCTTAGGTTGAGGGGTGTGGGGCTTCAGCGGGGGCGCGAGAGCCCCTGGGGGCGCGAGCACCACACCACCGGGGCGCGAGAGGGGCGCGAGCACGGAATTCAAAGCAGGCGCAAGGTGGGTCGCGGGAGAAAGGTGGCGTAAAGGAGCATTGGGAGACGTGACATAGCCGTTGGGAGTACACAAATGAGCCGTTGGGCTCTTTAATTTAATAAAAAAAAATTATTCTTCCTATATATAAACCCAATATCACCTAAAACAATTACCACACCCAAAATCAAATAAAACAATTACCACAACTTCAAAAAAAACCCCAAAATCAAGCCGAAGAATAAGAATAATGTTTTTTTAGTACTTTAATTTTTTTTTTATTTTTATATATTAATGTGTTTTTTTTTAATGTGTGTTTTTTTTAATAATTTATGAGTTTTTTTAATAATACGTTTTTTGAATATATTTATAAAAAAATAAAAAATAAAAATCCGCTGGAGCCCCTCCACACCAGGGCCAGGGGCTCCAGCGGGGGCTCCATCACCCATCTTATCCAGTTTCTCTCTCTGCCACACGTCACAATATTATTGGCTGGAGCCCCCACTCGCGCCCCGTTAGAGCCCCCCACACCCCTCAGCCTAACAACATGGGGTTATAGCTTATAGTTTAAGGTTTGGGTTCTTTAAGGTTTAAATCTAACTTGAGTGAGTTTCTATAGTGGTGGCTGGTGGGTTTCTCGATGAAGGCGTTTGTGAATGACTTAAGTATGGAGCGTCAAAATCAATATAGACGGTTGACATTCCATCTTGTAAATGCTTACTCGAGTATTAGTGGTACTTCCAAATAATTTTTAAAAAAGTGATACAATTATTAATTGGCTAACCTTCGGCTTTTATAGCTACTAGATATAGTTTAATTTCAATTAACAATAAAACACATATCAATATCTCAACTTAAAACAAGTCACGAGTTGAGTTAGAGGTTTAGATAGAAAGCTAAAAACAAGGTGAGCCAAACTCGAGCTCTATTAAATTAAACGATCCGAACAAAGTTTGTCTTGGCTTGTTCGCACTTCTATTCATAATAAAAGAATTTATTTTCGATTATTGCACGTTTTTTTTTTGAACGGCCAACAAACATAGAATGCCTAGGTACTCCGTACGGGGTGACCTAATGGCAAAAGGCCAACGCCAGCTGGCCCAACCCAGCCGTACAGAGCCCTAAAAGGCCTCCAAGTTATCTCCAGTTCCGGAGAAAACCCACCGCCCGAAGGCCCACTTGTGGTAAAACCCGGATGCGCTCAGGATCAAACTGAAAATCACAAAGATCTCAGTCTTCCTTCATTGAGCCACCCATATCCCGCAAAGTGTTATAAGTGGGAATTGAACTTGAGTCTCCATTAAGAAACCCAAACTCCATACCACTACACCATATTGAATGGATTCGATTATTGCACTTGCATGCTCACTCTAAGGCTGAGGGGTGTGGGGGGCTCTAATGGGGGCTTTAGTGGGGGCTCCAGCCAATAGTATTATGACGTGTGGCAGAGAGAGAAACTGGATAAGGGGGGTGTTGGAGCCCCCGTTAGAGCCCCAGGCCCTGGTGTGGAGGGGCTCCAGCGAATTTTTTTTTTATTTTTTTATAAATATATTCAAACAACGTAATATTAAAAAAAACTCATAAATTATTAAAAAAAACACACATTAATAAAAAAAACACATTAATATCTAAAAATAAAATAAAAATTAAAGTACTAAAAAAAACATTATTCTTATTCTTCGGCTTGGTCTTCTTCGATCAACCTCTTTCGGATACGTTCCTTTTGCTTTTCCATTAGCATTTGATCGACCGGATTTAGGTTACTGAAGTCTCTAGTAAGGAAGTCCAAATCTCTCATTCGACTTTTTTCCTTTTTGTCATTAGAGACCACCTCCATGGTTTTGTTGAATTTATTGAGGGATTCAACAAGATTGGCGATGTTTACGGCTTCCCCCTCAGCCGGTTTTTTCCCATTGGCGTCCCTTCCCAATGGCCGCCTCCTCGGCGGTGAAGACGTTTCCTCCTCCGCAATGTTTAGGTCGAATCCAACGCGGCAATCCGACCCGATTGAAGTGCTATACGCTCCAGACGAACTAGTTTTAGTCCGTTTCGGCCGTACTTCCGCATCAACGTCCGGCGCCACCAGCTCAACCCACTTGGAACACCTTTTCAACCTCTCCCACAACTTTAAATCGTCCCACGTCTTCACCGTCCCATAGCTCCGCAAACACTCCTGCTTCCACTCTTCGACCGTGAAATTGTAAACCGCCAAATCATCACTGCCACTTGGTCTCATACGACCGCTGTTCCTGTTGAAAAGATTAGTAAACAAGCCGACAAATTTTCTGATTTCGGACCACCGACCCGAAATCATATCGGCGTTCCGCTCTGTACTCCCAACGAGCGTATAGAACGTCTCCCTAACCTTTGTCCAAAAAATCTTGCTCTTTTGGTAGTCGGCTGCAAAATGAATAAATAAATTAGATTTCCATTTAACTTTTTTATTTAACTTTTTTATTAAAAATCATTTTTAAAAACGTTAAAACAATTACCGCAACGCCAATCCTCAGAAATGACTATCCAAGCCCGACACAAGGCTTCCTTCTCATCCGATGACCACGGAGTGGTTTTCCGTTTCGTCCTCGGAGTCGAAGCCGGTCCCGACCCGTCCGTTGCAAGTTGTTTTTTCCGGTGGACGCGTCTTTTTGGTCCCGTAGCTTCACCGTGTGATTCTTGTGTCTCCGGAACAACAAAGTTAGGAGATGGTTGTGTGTTGGATGGTTGAAAGCCGGATGATTCTTGCGGCTCCGAATAAAACATCGGTTGGTGCGGTGACGACCATAAATCGTCGTCAATATAATCTGAATCTAGGTTTGGGTACCAATTTCCAGCCATTTTTTAAAAAAAAAGCTGGGAATATGGGTTGATTTTGGGTTTTATTTTGAAGTTGTGGTGATTGATATGGGTGAAATGGGGTATTTTATAGATGAAAAAACGTTTTTTTTTAATTAAATAAGAGCCCAACGGCTCTTTGTATATGTCCAACGGCTCTTTGCACACTCCCCTATGCCACTTTACTCTCTCTTCTGTCGCTATTCCACTCACGCCTGCATGATTTTTCGTGCTCGTGCCCCGCTAGCGCCCCGGTGGTGTGGTATTAGCGCCTGGGGGCGCGAGCGAAGGGGCTCTAGCGCCCCCGTTGAAGCCCCACACCCCTCATCCTAATCCTATGTTTTGAGACTAACTTTCACCCACATTGTATTTTGCTAATAAATTCAAATAAATAATTATTAGTAACTATTTGAAACATAATTATTACGTATTAATTATTTACTTACAGCCCAAAAACACTTATTTAAGATCAAAAAATTAATTGGTACACATGGCATGAGGCGAAATGTGGCATGTCATCAATACTTGGACTTTTGCAAATTTAGTTGATTTATAATTGCCACTTGGGACCATAATACGTTTTCTCCATTAGATCAGTATTATTATTTCGGTTCTAAAGTATTAAGATTGATTTTTGGGGTGTAAATAAATATACACTCCTCGTTCATGCCTACGAAAATAAAATTCTTATTCAATAGTAGAAACTAGAAACATAATTACTTATTTTAAAGAATAAATTGCTCGTCTGTATAGTTTGTTTATATAGTCATTGAAATTTCAACTTACTAGATAACGATTCATGCAATTTACTCAAATGTAATTAACTTCTAGTTACACCGTAAATAAGTAGATCTATTCGTAAGTTACATGACTCCTTTAAACTTTAACTCAATTCAAGTTTAAGCGAAGTTAAACCAAGTTAAAGCTTGTTTAATAAACAAGCTTGTACTCGAGCTTCATTTACCAACCCAGATTAAACTTGTAAACCTAAAATAAGTCCATTTATCTCAATTATCCAACATTTTTTTCGTCAATAAGCTGGTGGTGGAGTGGTAAGAAAGAGGCTTGGTGTTTCATGTGATACATAGTTGATTTTTGCCCCATCATTTAGTTTTGACGGCACCAGATGATGATGGAAGACTAGGCGAGAATGCGACGTTGACTAGTTTAACCGTTGAACTAAACGAAGTTTATCTCACAACACTATCGTGCCATCGGACGAATATTCACAGGGTTAACTTTAGGTGAGAGTTTTTCCTATATAAAAAAATGAGTATATCTTAGTATAATAATTTAGCCACGAACTCATTTGAATGATTAGTTGACCTTTAAGAAAATGTCTCTTTTTTTTCATAGTAAAAGATATAAATAACTTAGAGCATTCCTATCCCATCTTCTATCCCTAAACCAAAAATTACACTAAAACTCACTACATTTTCTCTCTCTCTATTTCAATTAAATAATACTTTTTATATCTTTTATCATTACTTTTTCTCTTTCATTCACTCATAACCACTTTCAAAATATATTAAAAAATTATTGGGGGTGAACAGTAACTTCTCAAATATACAGAAAAATCAATACTTTTCTGAAATATAAAAACTATTCACTCACAATACCGTAAATCATTTTAAAAATTATAAAAACACCACTCATATAGAATAAGGAGTTGAATAAGAATCCTCTTATGATTTAATCAACTTTATTTACAACAATAAAAGTTAGTTTTTGCAAGTACACAGTCCCCTCTATGAAGTTGTTTGTCGTTTTACCCTGAAAAGGATTTAGATTAAATTTAAAAACCAGTACACATTTTAATAGCATTCATTGATCATAAATATTAAAAATTAATTAAAAAATAATTTTCCTCTCTCTCTCTCTCTCTCTCTCTTGCTTATCCTGTTTTTAAAAGCACCCAAACATCACAACCAAATGAAAAAAAAACCCTCTTTTTTCTTTTTTTCCTTAGTTTCATGCTAGCACAAATCAAATGGGAAGATTGAACCTTAGAAAATCTAATATTAATTTCGTTACCAACACTTGGGTTTTAATCCGAATAACTTCTTGTTTTTCTTGATTTTTTTTTTATCAAACTCATTTTAAACTTTTTTTTCATCACTCGTCGACTCAAAAATAATATCGTCAACATAGATCTGAACTTAAGATGCTGAGGAACAGATCAAGAGCTGTAACCAAGCAATCACCAATCATGCCAGATCACCAACACCAACCTTCAACCCGGACGACATCCAACCCGACCCGATCCATTTCATCATTTCTTGGCTCTCCAAGATTCTTTAACCTCTCACCCACTTCAATTCTCGACACCCACAAACAAATCAGCAGTTTTGGCGCCAACCCATTTCGATTTACCCGAAACCCGGAAAAACCCATGAAGGCCGTTGACCAAAGTCAACGCAACCCGGGTTATCTTGACTCTTCAGGGATTGCATTGATTCTTGTTCAAGAAAACCCTAATGGCAATATTTGTAATAAGCCAAGTACTCCAACCCGGAAGATATTATTCGGGTCACGGTTAAAGATCCAAATCCCATCTGACCCGTTTGAAAACGGGGATTTTGGGATCAAGACCCAGAATTCTCAGTTTTCGGGTAACCCGACTCCGACCGGGTTCGGGTCGCCCGGATTGTTTACTGGGCCGTTGTCTTTGAAGGAGATGGAGAGCTCTGAAGAGTATACTCGTGTGATCTCTCATGGGCCTAACCCGAAGACGACCCATATTTATGATAATTGTGTTGTGAATAGCTGCTGTGGTATTCGGGTCGGGTCACCAGGTTTGGATAGTTTTGTGAGCATTTGTCAGACTTGTAAGAAGAGTCTTGGCGATGGAGATGATATTTTTATGTACAGGTTAATAACTTAATAATACCATGATTTTAATTTTTATTTTTGATTACGGGGTGTTTCGGATTCCTTATATTTTTACCTCTTTAATAAATTACAATTTTCTAATTTATCATCTTATCGTTTTATATAATAGGTAATCTCAAACATCTTTTTTTAACTTTTCATAAAGTTATAAGTCGTAAGGAGTTAAAAAAAATATCCTAAGCACCCCATAATAAAATTTTGATCTTTATGGATTCTTGATATTTAAGCTTATTTATGTTTATGTTATGTGAATAAAACATTATTGCATGTTTGCAGGGGTGAGAAAGCATTTTGTAGTGAGGAATGCCGGTGCCAAGAAATGTTTTTGGATGGATTGATGAACATGAAATGAAATGACTATTTTGTCCCTCAAAATTGGTTTGACCAAGACCAGAGTGGGGTTTTCAACTCTTAAGGTTAAATAAAAAATTTTTGGGATTTTGTTTGGTTGTATGATGTAGTGTTAGAACTTAGAAGTAGGTGATGATTTTGGTTTTTCCTTTGTTACATTTTTTTTTGTTATTTATTTTTTTCGTTTTCTTTTTACCAATTCCAATATCATCTGTTGTATTGAGAGATGAGGGAGAGAGAGAGACATATATTGTAAAAAATGAAAAAATAAATTACATAAATAAAAGGTGTCCCTATGATGTTAGTATGGCTTTCTTTGAAATGATTGCTCTTGATGCTTTTGTCTTTACTTTACCTTTTACATGACAACAGGTCCCATTTATTCATAAATATTATTCCAAACAAACACTTATTTATTTTTTTAGGAAAATTTCCAAAAATTGCACTTTTTTAAGAGAGAATTTTCAAAATAGTTATTTTTTCTTTAAGTTTTTTTAGAATTTGAACTGTCAAGAAGTGTTGGGAAAAGATAAAAATAAAGAAGGAGCATGCCAAATTTTGAAAGAAAGTCAGGTAGGAGACGAGATTTGGGAAAATAATGAAGATAAAGTCCAAATTTTGTGTAATCTTAGAACAAAAGTTCATATTGTTTCAAAAAATTTTTTTCCAAAAGCCGTCTTGAGAGACTGTTTTTTTATGTATCTTTCAAGTCCATATTTTCAAATTCTTGAAAAAATATATTTTTGACAATTATACATTTGAACCACCATCACCACCTTAAACCACCACCACCACCACCCACCCACCGTCCGCCACCACCATCCGTCACCACCCATCACTCATCGAAAAACAATGGTGTCACCACACCTCCTTTCTTTCTCCGTCCTCATCCTCCTCACCCCCGCCGTAAGCTCACAACCGTTCTCAACTTCCGAGCATTCAACCTTATTGTTTTCACTGTCGTAACGGCTCTCCGGTAAAGATGATGGTGGCGAACGGTTATTGTTTTCCGGAGTATAACCAGTGAACCTCCCATGACTTTTCCGGAGTTTCGATAAAGGAGGTATGGTTACGGCAGTGGTTCACTGCCGTAACGGCTCATGTATAACCAGTGAACCTCATCTTTATCGGAGTTTTGATAAAGGAGGTGTGGCGGTGGTGGTGCTGGGGTGGGGGCGACGGCGGTGATGGGTGCAGCGGCGGTGGAGGCGGCTATGGTGGTAGTGACGGTGGTGGTGATGGGGTGGGGCCAACGGCGTCGGTGATGGTGATGGTGATGGTTCAAGGTGGTGGTGGTTCAGGAGTATAATTGTCAAAAATATATTTTTTTAAGAATTTGAAAATATGGACTTGAAAGGTAGGAAACATAAAAAACAGTCTCTAAATACGGTTTTTGAAAAAAAAAAGTTTAAAAAAAATCTGAACTTTTGCTCCAAGATTACAAAAAATTTAGACTTCACCTTCATTATTTTCCCAAATCTCATCTCTTTTCTGACTTTCTTTCAAAATTTGGCATGATCCCTCTTTAGATTGAAATGATTATAAAATATTACAGAAGTAGAATTAAAAAAGGATAGGCTAAAGTTGATTTGTATTAAATTAAACACACTTTTCTGAGGTATGAGGCATCTTTCATGTACCAAGTCATACTAGTATTGGTGTTATCAGTTTTCTTAAGAATGTGACAACTAACAAGTGTATTTATGAAGGAGTTAACATTGATATAATTCAACAACTTATTTTTAAAGGGGCTGATAACAATTACATATACACATGGCATTATTTGGAAAAGAATAAAAGTGTTCATATTTTTACTAAAGTTAAGAGAGGGAACCATCTTCCTCTTGAATTTAACTCTACCATGGTTAAATTAGGGTTTTCTCTTGATTTAATTTGGGGTTATTCGAATTAAATTGATAATTCAGATTACGATTCATAAAGTTCAGTTTGAGTTGGGACTGATTCTAATAAACCGATTAAAAGAATACAAATACAAGTACTTATAAAAAATACACGCATATTTTATATATACGTATATTTATATCAGGTAAAACAAGATATTATTTACTGGTGTTTATTAAGAATTCCTAATACTTGCTACATTATGTGCAAATACTTTTATTAAAAAAATATCTTTCTTTGTTTGTATATGTAAAATGGGAAAATTGAAATGTCTATTTCCACGGTCACGTGATAATCACATGCTAACGCCCACTATTTTATTGTTTTCTTTTATTATTAAATTATTAGTGTGAGTGAAGTGCCACTATCAAAATTAAAAAAATAATTGTTGTGTACATCATATAACAAATACTAGTTGTTATAAAAAAAATCAAGGCTTATTATTATTATTATTATTATTATTTTGTTTTATAAAAATGAAGTCGCTGTTATCATCAATGCAATTATTTTATCCGAACGTATTAAAAAAATATTTATAGTAGTAACTTATATTTCTTATACTAATGCATCAAATTTTAATATTTATCAATACGTAAAACAACCAATTTTTGTAATTTAAACTTTTTGGCGTACCTTTACTATCATACACAAAGCTTAGCCAGCTGCTTAAGTTTACCTCACCTAAGGTTACCTTACCGAAGTACCTCACCATGGGTAGTTTTACCTAAAGCTTATATGAGATAAAATAAAACCACTTAAGTTTATCAAGGTTAACCACACTAAGGGTAACATTGCCTATCCTCACCTAAGAGGCTAGGATAGCATCCCTTGTCCTCACAAAAGGTGTTGTGTGCCCGCAACTAAGGTAATCCTCACCTAAGGTAACATACTAACATCATCTGTCATCACTAGAGGTTTTAGATAAAATGACTAGACGCGTGGGAGTTGGCAAGGAGAAAATGGCATTGGCACCCTAGGTCATAGGTACGCTAGACCTTACAAGGTCTTGTACCCACATTATATTGAATCAGTAGTTTGCCCAGAGCTGCCAAGTTTCCATGTAAATCAAAGATAAATGAAAATATGCATACTTTTATAAATTACATAGATATTGTAACCTAAATATTTGATCCAGACCCAATAACAATATAAACACTCAATGATTATTATAAATTGTTTATTGGATTACATCGAAACAGAAGGCAAGCGGGCAACAAGTTGCGCCGCTACCCCTTTTTGAATCGCAAAACCCAATCTTTTAAAAACTATATTTGCTGATCTTGGAGTCATAACATTACTATGCATGACCCGCTGAACACGGGTAAGTAGCTCCACAGCTTCAGGCGTGAGGAAACCAAAAGTGTCAAAAGCAAAATGAATAAATACATGTTGGTTGTCAAGACACGCCTTTTCATGTTTTGCCACCTTACCTAAAGCAGCTTTTAATGCGGCTTGACCGACCGCGAAACCACTACTCCCTAAGCCCACCAAAGGAGAAACCCCTGTTAAATCCACACACACGTGTTTCCCTCCTATCCATCCAAACACCAAAATGTCAGTCGGTCGAAGAGATGATCTTCCCTCCGACGAGTCAGTCAGGAAATTCACAGGTGCTTCTTTCTTAACAGAAATTCCAGCTCGCCCGAATATATCAAAGAGCACATCCCTAACCAGATCGTGTCGGTACTTGAACCCCGGGAGCTCTTTACAGTGCACCGCGTGCTCCCCATATGAGTCTAAACACGCTTTACGACAAACAGGACATATCTCATCAACCGGAAATAGAGGAATCATAAGGCGATACTTAAGGATACTACGATACTCCACTGGAGACATATGCTGGCCTAACCCATCTATAGGGATAGCAAGAAGAAAATCTTGAGCATGTGGTGCTTGTAGACACTCAAAAATGGCTTTTTGTCTGCTTGTCATGTTAAAGTGTGACTCCATATCGTGAACAATTTTACTAAAAAGAGTGCTCGCCAATGCATGCTGGGCTTTAGAGGGGGCGGTCTCTTTGTTAGAGAAACTGCTAAAATCGAAGCTTGGAATCATATCACGAAGACAAGCCAGAGCACAAGAATAATCAGAATCCATCCCACATATACCACTGTCTCGCAAAATGTGATCCTGAAGCACCCACGATTGGGCTCTCGAGGCCACAAACGCATAAGAGGAAGCCTCTACTGCCGAATACAACCCCAAACCCCCATTCTTAATGGGTAAGGAAGCAAGTCGCCATTGGAGGTCTCCAAAGAAAGGACCTCCACAAACTACAATGTCCTCGATCGCCTCACGCAATCTCTTGTCAAAAAACACCGCTGCCTCCATCATGTGTACAGGTTGGCATGTTCTCAAACCGAAGAAAAGTTTAGCAATACTCATACATGATCGAAGCAAAAGTAACTCACTCTGCGGGTCGCCAAGTTTTGGGAGAAGACGCATCAAATCAACAGCATTAGTAGCTCTCTTCTTTGCCAAACCCTTAATGAACCCGGTTGTAACACCCCGACCAAAGGCGGATTATACATCGGGGCGCCACATATTGTTTCATTACTCGTGACACTATTGGGTGTCAATATTTAATAAATATATTCATTCGCGCACGCGCAACGTAAACACAAGATAACATAAATCAATATATTATAAGACAAAATATTCGAGCAATAATAACTTGTCTTGATACATTTTAAATCTAGGTCCAAAAGTAAAAACGTCCTACGTGTCCACAAGCTCCAAATGTAGCTACAGCAAACCTGAACATGTGTTAAAATAAAACGTCAAACACTTGCGTGTTGGTGAGAAATCAAGTTTAATACAATACATAGATAACAATAAATCTGCGCGCAACATGTGTATGTCTGGTTTTCAACAAGGGTGTAATCCGATCGGGACCAACTCTAAGATTCATAGACTGCCAGTGCTCACAATTGAGCTCACAAACAAGAAAGACTGTGCAAGTGTAAACAAAAGAGAAAATCATAAACGATTGTTCTCCCGTGTTCATCTAATGGTACCATGAGAACTGCGGAATAGACCGACAAGACGGTTAATGATCCACACATACAAATAAACAGCCAAGTCTACGTCCTCAACACATGGGATATTGTGCGACTAAAGTTCATAAACAAGTTTAAGACTCTAAGTTTCTACGAACACATGAACATCCCAAAACATTAAAATAAAAAGGGATTAGGTACGAGATTACTCACTTGATAAACGATGCGGTGTAAGATAAAGCAAGAACCAACTTTAAACAAGCACAAGTTAACCTATAAATAAGATTATTGTTTTAATGATTGGTTTTAAGTCTTGATTATAAGTTAGCATAATTAATAAGTAAATTATTATATATAATATATATTACCGGAAAAGCAGGGCAGAACAGGGAGGAAGACGGAGGCAGAGAGGGAGGCGGCAGAGAGAGCAAGGAGGAGGTTAAATTAAGTGTGATGTGTTAAGAAAATAACATTATTATTTATAGGGAAACCCTAGGGAACACAATCCCTAGAAAAGGGGAAAAGATCTCCAAAAAGCAAAAGATTCCAAAAGCAAAAGATATCAAAAGATATGGCAGCTGCAGGGGACAAGGGAAAAGCTGACAGGGAACAGTAAAAGCATGGGCGGGTCAGATAAAGGTACTGGTCAAGCATGGAAAAAGCAGATCTCAAAAGATAATGTCAGTCACTTTTTCTGTCAACCAATGGGGTTGGTGCGCATGCTGCGCCGAAAGTAACTTTTTAGACATAAGATAGGTCAGGTCAACAACACAGGAGATAAGACAACACAAAAGTAAACGGCTAGATTAAACAGAAGAAAACTCAAAGGGTTTAGCGCGAGAAGGCTCGAGCGCACGCGCGAGGGCGAAGGCAGACAGAACAGTCCACAGCGCGCCGCGGGAAGAACTAGAATCCTTAGCGCGTCGCGGGAAGAACTACCATTCTTAGTGCGCTGCGAGAAGAACTACAATTCTTAGCGCGTCGCGGGAAGAACTACCGTTCTTAGCGCGCTGCGGGAAGAACTACAATTCTTAGCGCGTCGCGGGAAGAACTACCGTTTTTAGCGCGCTGCGGGAAGAACTACAATTCTTAGCGCGCTGCGAGAACAGTTCGCCTCGCGTATCGCAGGAACAACTGGTCTTCGCGCAGGCTTCCTTGTAAGGAGTCTGGCGCGTGGAGCTGCGCAGACATCCTTAGGCGGGAAGAACCAAAGGACAAGCAAAGAGTTAAGAGAAAAGGAGGTTCAAGGCGTAAGGGCGGAACGACGACAAGAGAGAGAAAGAGGCGGGACGGCAATAAGAGGGAAAAGAAGGCGGAAAGAGAGAAGAAGAGGGACGGGACGGCGGAGAGGAAAAGAGAGGAAGAGGCGGGAAGGAAAATATATTATTATTATTAAAAATAAAGTATAAGTATAAATAAATATTAAATCATAAAAGAAAGAGATCGGATCGGAGAAACGGGTACCTGGGTCGGGTCGGATCCGGGCAGATGTCACAGTCTCCCCTACTTTAAGAAATTTCGTCCCGAAATTTATCTCGAAGTAGGTTGCGCAGAGAACAGGTGCGGGTACTTGATCTTCATTTGATCTTCCCTTTCCCATGTAAACTCGGCTCCGCGCTTGGACTCCCAGCGAATTTTCACGATAGGGATACGACTGCGCTTGGTTTGCTTTACCTCGCGATCCATAATCTCAACAGGCTTCTCAACGAAATGCATAGATTCATCAATTTGAACTTCATCAAGTGGAATGTGAAGGTTCTCGTCGGCTAAACACTTCTTGAGATTGGATACATGGAACGTTGGATGCACATTACTGAGCGCGGGCGGCAGGTCAAGTCTGTAGGCAACTTTTCCCACACGCGCGAGAATCTTAAATGGTCCAACATATCGAGGTGCAAGCTTACCTTTCTTCCCAAAGCGGACAACACCCTTCCAGGGCGACACTTTGAGGAGAACAAGATCACCAACTTGAAATTCGAGAGGCTTTCGCCTACGATCTGCGTAACTCTTCTGTCGGCTTCTGGCAGTCAGCAGATGATCACGGATCTTGGCGATTTTATCGGTTGTCTCTTGAACAAGTTCGGGTCCTGTGATTTGAGCCTCACCCACTTCGCTCCAACAAATCGGGGAGCGGCACTTACGACCGTAAAGTGCTTCAAATGGGGCCATACCAATACTGGAATGATAGCTGTTATTATAAGAGAACTCGATCAAAGGCAGGTGTGAATCCCAATTACCTCCAAAATCAAGAACACAAGATCGGAGCATATCCTCAAGAGTTTGAATAGTTCGCTCAGACTGTCCGTCAGTCTGAGGATGATATGCCGTACTCATGTCCAAGCGAGTTCCTAGCGCAGAATGGAGAGATTTCCAAAAGCGAGATATAAAACGGCCATCGCGATCGGATATGATGCTCAAAGGAGTACCATGGCGGCAGACAATTTCCTTGACATAAAGCTGCGCGAGTTGCTCAACACGGTAGTTTTCACGAATGGGCAGAAAGTGAGCAGACTTAGTCAAACGATCCACTATTACCCAAATGCTATCATGTTTGCTTGCTGTCAAAGGTAACTTGGTAATAAAGTCCATCGCTATACCTTCCCATTTCCACGTAGGAATTTCTGGTTGTTCGAGCAAACCAGATGGGTGTTGATGTTCAGCTTTTACCTTAGAACAAGTCAGGCATTTAGCTACGAACACAGCAATATCCTTTTTCATACCGGGCCACCAATAAGTAATGCGCAAATCTTTGTACATTTTGTCAGCACCAGGATGAACGGAATACCGAGATTTGTGCGCTTCACACAGGATATCAGCGCGAAGATTCTCATCAAAGGGAATCCAGATGCGATTGAGATAGCAGAGAATTCCACTCAGATTAGGGACAAAATGCGCTTCCGCGCCACACGCTAACTCGGCGCGAAGGTTATCATTACTGATGGATGCGCGCTGCGCGTCACGAATGCGTGATTCAAGATTGCTCTGAATCGGCGCAAAGTGAAGCAGCGTGCGCGGCAAAATACAGTTAAGCTGGCTGGGTTTTCGGCTGAGCGCATCAGCTACCACATTAGCCTTACCAGGATGATACCGGATCTCACAATCATAATCGCTGATGAGTTCGTTCCATCGGCGTTGCCTCATGTTGAGTTCCTTTTGATCAAAGATATGCTGAAGGCTTTTATGGTCGGTGTAGAGGATACACTTAGTACCATAAAGGTAGTGTCTCCAGATCTTCAAGGCGAATACAACTGCGCCTAGTTCGAGGTCGTGAGTTGTATAATTCTTTTCATGAACCTTGAGTTGCCTTGATGCGTAAGCGATAACCTTGCCTCGTTGCATAAGAACACAACCGAGACCTTGGTTGGATGCATCGCAATACACGACAAAATCTTCATTACCCTCAGGTAGCGCAAGAACAGGAGCTTCACACAACAAACGCTTGAGCGTCAGAAAGGCTTCTTCTTGCTTCGAGCCCCAAATATACGGTTTACCTTTGTGCGTTAGAGCTGTTAAAGGCAAAGCGATCTTTGAGAAGTTCGAAATAAATCGCCGGTAGTAACCAGCTAAGCCCAGAAAGGAACGGATCTCGGTAGGAGTGGATGGCGTAATCCAGTTCTTGATTGCTTCTATCTTGGATGGGTCGACATGAATACCCATCTTGTTTACAACATGGCCAAGAAACTGTACTTCATCCGACCAAAATTCACACTTGGAGAGCTTGGCAAAGAGCTGCTCGGCTCTAAGCTTTTGCAACACCAACCGAAGATGTTGCTCATGCTCGGCCTTGGTCTTAGAATAAATCAGAACGTCATCGATAAACACAATCACGAATTTATCCAAGAAGGGCCTACACACCCGATTCATTAGATCCATGAAAACGGCGGGTGCGTTGGTTAAACCGAAGGACATGACCAAGAATTCAAAGTGGCCATAACGAGTTCGAAAAGCAGTCTTCGGAACATCTTCATCGCGGATGCGCAACTGGTGATAGCCAGAGCGGAGATCAATCTTGGAGAAACAAGAGGCACCTTGGAGTTGATCAAAGAGGTCGTCAATACGCGGTAAGGGATACCGGTTCTTAATGGTGAGTTTGTTCAACTCGCGGTAATCGATACACATGCGAAACGTACCATCTTTCTTTTTAACGAACAACACCGGAGCACCCCAGGGCGAAGAGCTAGGGCGAATGAATCCTTTAGCGGTCAACTCTTGAAGTTGACTTGCCAATTCTTGCATCTCAGCGGGCGCAAGACGGTAAGGAGATTTAGCTACGGGGGAAGCAACATGGACAAGATCAATACGGAACTCGACTTCACGAGCGGGAGGGATACCAGGAAGATCATCAGGAAAAACTTCAGGGAAATCACGCACAACAGGGATATCGCGAAGCTTCTTCTTTCCTTCATCGGGTTTAACCACATGGGCTAAGAATGCAATACACTTCTTCCGCATGAGTCTTTGGGCTTCGGCGCAAGACATAAGCTTAAGACCACTGGAGGGTTTCTCGCCATAGATGTGAAGATCACCATTTTCTCGAGGAATGCGAATCAACTTCTTGGCGCAAATAACTTCGGCGCGATTCTTCGAGAGCCTGTCCATACCAATAATAACATCAAAGCTTCCAAGAGGCATGGGGATGAGGTCGATCAGAAAATCGTTTTCGTTAAGGTTAAGCGTGCAATTTTTAATCACGGAGCTAATTAAAACAGTTTCACCATTAGCCAATTCAACTGAAAAATTTTCTTTTAAATCGCTGCGCGG
This sequence comes from Bidens hawaiensis, assembly GCF_021521415.1. Taxonomy (NCBI): domain Eukaryota; kingdom Viridiplantae; phylum Streptophyta; class Magnoliopsida; order Asterales; family Asteraceae; genus Bidens; species Bidens hawaiensis. The sequence goes on along the minus strand of NW_027499500.1, from coordinate 934 downwards.
TCGCGCAAGCTTCTGCTCAAACGCGCGAGAAATAAAACTTCGATCGGCTCTAGTATCAAAAAGTACAGAAGCATAAAATCCGTTAAGCAAAAATGTACCATTAACTACGTCATTATTCGCTTGCGCTTGGTGCGCGGTTATGTTAAAAGCTCGGCCGCGCGTCACTTGATTCGAAATCTGGTTCACCGGATTCGCTTGCGTAATCTGAACTTGTAGTCTCGGGCACGCGTTCCGGAAATGACTGGGATCACCGCAGTTAAAGCACGATCTGGGTCGTGGGTTTTGGTAGGTTGGTTGTGGGTTCTGCGGGTAGACTGGTGGTGTTGGCGCAATTGGATTGGCGGGAAGAACTCTACAGTTTTCTGCAAGGTGACCAGCGCGGCCACATCGGTTACAAAGTCGACATGGGACTTGAGGTGGGTGGTGGAGTCTACAAGTTGGGCAAAAGGGGTGGTTTCCTGTGTAAGGTTTCTTAGTTGGCGGGGCAGGGAGTGCCGGATTGGTTAAGGCATAGTTATGGACTACAGGAGGCGTTGGGTAGGTTGACAGTGGGTTAGGCGCGTAAACTGGAGGTTGGTAGGTGGGTTGCTGGACAATGGGCGGGTTGGTAAGCGCATAGGCTTTGCGCCTGCGCTTGAGGTTGTTACGGTTTGAGGGTTCTGGCTTGGTTTCTGCGGGTTCAGGGACAGTTTTGGTGGGTTTGGTCTTCTCAGTTCCCCGCAGGAACAGGGTTCCTGCTCTGACATGGTTGTCGCTGAGCACAGCGGCCAACTCGATGGCGTCAGAGAGGGTTGCTGGATTTCTGGCCCATACAGAATCTTGAATTTCCATGGGGAGACCCCCAAGGAATTTCTCTATGGCTCGGCGGGAAGGGGTAACAAGATGAGGGACAAGCAGGCTTAGTTCATGGAAGCGCGTCGCGTACTCGCGCGCT
>NW_027499499.1:0-102067 GCF_021521415.1 Bidens hawaiensis | reverse complement strand
CCTCACCTGTTTATGTGTAAAAGGTAACTGCAATAATTCTATTATTTCAAGATTTCATCATAGAGACCAAATAAATGATCAATTTTGACAATACGGGATTATAAAGAAACAAAAAAGTACACAACACTCATACCTCCAAACGTAAATGTAAAAAAAAAAAAAAACTTACAGTACTATGGAAGCATATGTCAAGTTGTTGCCAATCTCTGGAACCACCCCCATCATCACAAATAAAGTAAATGGACTCCAAAATCGTTATGCCTAATCATCAGATATCATATCAGAACCATTAGATTTGTTGAAGATGAGATTGCCATTTGATTAGGCCTAATTGCCATTTGATTGCCATTCAAAAATCGATCGACGGAATTTAGTCTTGCGATGGCGGACTCGTCTCCACTCTAAAATTAAAGATTGACATCGAATACCAACAAAAAAAATTATATTTAAGAATAATGAACAAGGTTACGTGGTTGTAACGGATGAAGATTATTAATACCCATGAATGGAGCAATGAAGTCGCCGGAGTGAAATTTAAGGCTGCCGGAACTGAAGTATTGAAGTCGACGTCAGGTAGAGGGTAATAAATACAACAGCGTCTCGTGTGAGAGAAACAAGGGAGGTGAAAGGTTACCTATCTCTATTATAATGTAGTGTGTGTATATATATATATATATATATATATATCGATCAAACGATATATATCGATCATCCTATCTTTATTTCAAGAACGTTTCAACGTTCTTGTTTTACACATATACATATCACGTAACATACAAGACTATATTACATAAGACTTCTTCATATCCCTTATCAATATTTCCTTAGTCCTTCAAAAACTTTCTCATCACCTTTGTCAACTTGTTGCATTTGAGAAAAAGCTTTTCTCTCATCTTCTTCTTTTTCTTTCCTTCATCAGCCACCTTCTTTCTCCAATCGTCTGTTTCGTGCAGAGCGCGGTCCAAGTGTTCTTCATACGACTGTGGGATCTCGTTGGGGTATCCAATTGTGGAGGTGGGTCGCGGTAACCCAGCGTCACCATCTCATAGTGATTTCGTGGTTCTGGATACGGAACATCGGTCATGTCGGATGAAAGGTAGAAGAAAGCTTTAGCGGCTTTGTTCTGTTCTCGGATCTCATCAGCTTGCTCTTGAATTGATGGAATCTCCCCTTGGAATGGTGGGAAGCTTGATGAAGCTTGGTTCTTTAGAGCTTCGAGATATTGGATATATGGATCCACAGAACCGTAACTCGGGTTTTGGGAAGTGAGTGATCCATCCATTGATGTCGATATCTCATTGGGATTATCGGGATGCTCTTCTTCAGATTCTTCCTCATTCTCTTCCTCGGGATTTTCCTCTTCTTCGGGGTCCTCCTCTCTTCTGGCTCCTCTTCTTCAGGCTCATCTTCTTCCATGGGTTGAGCAGTTTCATTCAACATTGAAGACATTCGAAAACTTTCGTAAGACATCATCACCCTCATTTTGGGCTTACAAGACGGCCCTTCTCCTTTGTTGGGTTGAGAGTTGGCTTCATTAACAGTGGAGCTTCCGGTATGCCATCATCGTTGATAAGAGTGACATTGCATCCAGTCGGAGGATGGGGATCTCGGTTCTTCGTTAATTGGTCAATTTGAAAGGAAGGCATAGGGCGGGTGTGGATTTGGTAGGTATCCAGTTGGAAGGTACTGCGGTATCTCTGATGGTTGGTAAGTGGGAATCTACAAGGGATGGTACGCCGGTACTTCAGAAGGTTGGTACATGGGTATGGTTAGTGGATGGTAGCTTGAGTGCCTTGGTGGTTCAATTTTTTGTCTTGGTGGACTATCGGGAACGTTTATTGGATAGTGTCTACTCCCGGGGTAGTACACAGGTTTGGTCAAGTCATGTTCCATATCTTGGTCGAAGTATGCTTCATAGTAACCATCACTCATGTTATGCTCGGGGTAAGGTTCGACAATTCCAGCCTCTTTTATCTTTCGTACATAGTTCTCCATCCAATTTTTGAATGACATCTACATTATGGGTGGTTTAGAATGTGGAGGGAAAGAAAAGGTTATCAGCCTATCTTATCCCTAAAACAAATAATCAATTATTTCCTATACTTGGATCGAAGCTTGAGTATTGTTTTATGATACCCAATTCGCTAAGATCGATGGCTCTAATACCAACACTTTTCACACCCCAAAACACGGCCTAGGAGTGTGACCCTTAATGTTGGTACCACAAGTGTAAATAAATAAGAGTTACGTTATATTAGCGGAAGACTTGTAAAACTTGTGGGTTTAAGTTGTAAAGATTACAAAAGACGAGATTATAAAATACTCGTTTTACGTTATAAAAGTATTACTTGTTTTACATTACAAAACCACCACTTTCAATATATTAAGTTTTCACAAAAACAAATCCGAGCCATCGGATATATAAGTAGCGCTTCGACACTCCAAGCGCTAATCTTGGTCACCTGCAAAAATGTAAATAAAAAACGTCAGCAACGAATGCTGCTGAATACGCTGACGCTAAAATATTTTCTTTTACTTTGTTACCCCTCGAGACTACGCCTGCCTCGGCCCAACGTGGCTTAGGAATAACAAAGTTAAATAACACATTTATAAACTTAAGCCTCTACACTAGGTCACCTCAGCAAACACCACAGCGTTTGACTTAGTTAAGTGCCCGTAAGTATACACATGGTCGTGCTTTCTATAGGAAAGCGTCTTACGACCATGCGTGGTGCGATGTGCCCACCGCGTACTACCACATATGTAAGGATCCAAACACACATAAACTACAGCCTGAGGGCTAGGCTTATACTCTTATTTATAACGCTTTTAGGAACACGTAGTTCCTTGTAAATAATTTTCATATAACATGTTTGAATCATTTGAAAACAAGTTTATAAAAGTTTGGGGGCGTATTCACCTTATTGCTTTGGGATCGGCTTCAGTTCCTTCCGAGGGTCTTTCCCTTGCTATCTCGCACCTATAGTACGAGTACAACCATTTGTTACTCGGATATACAATCCGGCTTAAGACCTTTAGTCTTATATTCTTTACCGCGATGAACCTTTAGTTCCTAAATCTCTTTTACTTGAAAACCTTTAGTTTAAAAGTAAATTATAAACCTTTAGTTTATTTATAGAAACCCGACGTTTCTTCTTCATTAAGAAACTTATTCCTTTTTCTTTTATTATTTAAGAATACTCATTATCACTTAAAAAATAATTTCATAACAAAGAATATATATACTTGCACACATATATATATTTATCTATCACAACATATCTTTTACTCTTTCTTTGTTATGTTTTCTTTTATTTTTTTTATCGAGGTATCGAGTATAACCTCGACTTAAGGTTTAAGCCTTATAATATTTTATTATTATATTCATTGGCGTTAAGCCTTAACTTAAAGGCTTATGAAAAACCTAACAATTCGAGCAGCACTCCAACGCCGCTTCACTTCTCGATCAACTCTTTTCTTGACACGTAAATCAATGAACGTCAATCTTTAACACTCGTTGGCACGCTTATCGGGACTCATTGTCATGATAACAAACGCCTTCTTGGTATGTGGGTGGAGGGTGGCACGAACTTCGAGGAAACGTTGACACGCAAATCGAGGAATCGGGGCACGCTTATCGAGGTGGATCGAGGGTGTGATTATGGGATTGTAGAGAGATGTTAGAGAGAGATAGGAAGACTGATTTGTGGTGTGGTGAAGTGAGATCCTGACCTTGCTATTTATAGGCAAAATCTTGGGTCCCATCGCGGTACGCGCCGGCCTCCTGGGCACCCGTCGCTTACCGCGACGTAGCCCTGGCCAGTCACAACGTAGGTGTGCCACGTGTAGCCACGTGGCAGACGGTGTGCCACGTGTTGACACGTGGCGGACGACGTGCCACCTGTGGCCACGTGGCGGGACACATGGCGACCGGTGTGCCACGTGTGGCCACGTGGCAGGCCACGCGTCTCGTTGTAAGACACTCCATCGCGTATCGCGATGGGTCTCTCTTCTGATCCATCGCGTAGCGCGATGGGTCAGGAAATCATAATTTTCATTTTTAACCCTCAGGTTTGGAATTTGACAATTTTAGTCCCTAGACTTTGAAAAGTTTACATTTTGAACTCGAAATTTTCTCGATGTTACATTCGTCCTTCTATAACCTAAATGCATTGACCCACGATGTTGATCATCTCGGTTCATGATCCTCATCCTCTTGGTCTTGACCCCCAGTTTTAAGGCCTCTACCACGTCCCTACGAACTCAGCCAACCCTTACGTCGGTTACTCAACTGGCCGTAAGATTTGCCTTTGTAATTAATTTCCGATCCTGTAAAGTAACTACTTAATGCATTTGAAGTGCGCTCTTTCCCTCGTAGACATTCGTCAAACGCTTTAAGTCTTTCAATAGTATCTTCACACATAATACTATCGAGATCAACACTTTTCACAATAGAGGCTACAAGTTGGATGTGTTTGTGTGGAACAACGTCCAGTAACTTCTTCACCAAGACAGCTCGCTGCTCAAAAACATAATCAAGACCCGTTGCCTTTAAAACCATACTTGTTATTATTCCTGCAAACTGATCAAAAGTCTATCTCTACCATCTTGAGTTTCTCAAATTCACTTTTCAATGTTAGCAGTCGAGCCTTTTGAACTCACTAGCCCCAACATACCATGCCTTCAAAGTCGTCCATATTTCTCCGGCGTTCTTGTATCAAGCAATCTGAAGAAAAATATCGCCTTCCACCACTTGAAACAAAAACGATCTTGTCGTTTTATTCTTCTTCACATCAATAACCGCACCTGCATTTGGTTGGACGACTTCCAACACCCTTGATCATCCAAGATCGCTTCCACCACAATCTACCATTGGATGTAATCTGTTTCGTTCAACTTTGTAACCTCCATTGACATCCCCGAGTCACTTTGGGTTTGATTATTGGTCTTTCTTCGTCACCTACCATTGACGTCGAACCCCTTTGCTCCACTTCGTTGGAACAAATACAATCAAATCTGTCCCGAACCACTTTTCTGAACCGTAACTGTGTGTTCGCGAAACCCGGCTACGAATACCTCTCGAAAAACAGAATTGTGATGCTTTGAAACAAAAACCGAAACCTTATGTTTGACTTTTACGTTCTTTAATTAAGAAAATGAAAACCAAACTGTAATTTTTTTTATTTCGAACTCTTCGTATGAGTTCAAACAAAAAGTATAATGTACAATCTTCCACAAAAATTTTATTTTGTTGACTTTTGTGATCTTTTAATCACGCAAAAGTATTAACCACATAATCAATTTTCCGATAAAAAACCTTTTCGCGCAGAACACCCAGATCGTACCTCTAACTTATCGGATCTTGGACTTGCCGAAAAAGACTTAATCACTAGATATTCTTTCTGGTTACTTCTTGGTCTTTGCGACGTTGGCGGATGCATCAGTCTTCTTCCCGCCGTCGGCGGCTTAGTCGATTATCGATTTCATGAACTTGGCTTTGATACCAATTCAAGTACCGGTCGATAATCAAACACGATGTAAACGAAAAACTCTCGTTTATTAATCAGAATGTCTTAATAAAAAAATTGATTACAACTCTCAAACCCTAACTTGGTTGCATCTAATCTTGACAATCCCTATAACTCGGTTACCTTTATATAATGTTAACTTTAATTTAGCTAACAAGAAAATACCCTAACTTAGTCATTAAGCGTCCCATTAATAACACCTTCTAGTTTTTGGGTTGGACCCTACACTCGGGACAAACAACAATTGAAGCAACAAATTTTGTAAGAAATGTTATGAGTTGGAGATTTAAACAACCAAAATATAGGGACAAAATGTTTTATCACTTAGACTGAGGGGTGTGGGGCTTCAACGGGGGCGCTAGAGCCCCTCCGCTCGTGCCTCCAGGCGCTAACACCACACCACCAGGGGCGCTAGCGGGGCGCTAACGGGGCGCTAGCGGGAAAAACAAGGCAGGCGTGAGCCGGTTAGCGGGAGAAGAGAGAGAGGAGCACACCTTTTGATGTTTTTTAGACCGTTGGGGAGCCGAAAAAAACAAAAAAAAAAGTATATTTTCTATATAATTATACTCCATTTCACCCATTTTTATACCAAAACTTCAAACCTTCACCCAAAATCAATCCATCTTCTCAACTTTTTTTTAAAAAAATGGCTGAAAATTGGTTCCCAAACCTTGATTCAGATTATCTTGATGACGATTTATGGTCGTCACCGCACCAACCGATGTTTTATTCGGAGCCGCAAGAATCATCCGGCTTTCAACCATCCAACACACAACCGTCTCCTAACTTTGTTGTTCCGGAGACACAAGAATCACACGGTGAAGCTACGGGACCAAAAAGACGCGTCCACCGGAAAAAACCAGTTGCAACGGAAGGGTCGGGACCGGCTTCGACTCCGAGGACGAAACGGAAAACCACTCCGTGGACATCGGATGAGAAGGAAGCCTTGTGTCGGGCTTGGATAGTCATTTCTGAGGATCGGCGTTGCGGTAATTGTTTTAATGTTTTTAAAAAAGATTTTTAATAAAAAAGTTTAAATGGAAATCTAATTTATTTATTCATTTTGCAGCCGACTACCAACAGAAAAAGATTTTTTGGACAAAGGTTAGGGAGACGTTCTACATGCTCGTTGGGAGTACAGAGCGGAACGCCGATATGATTTCGGGTCGGTGGTCTGAAATCAGAAAATTTGTTGGCTTGTTTACTAATCTTTTCAACAGGAACAGCGGTCGTATGAGACCAAGTGACAGTGATGATTTGGCGGTTTACAATTTCACGGTCGAAGAGTGGAAGCAAGAGTGTTTGCAGAGGTATGGGATGGTGAAGACGTGGGACGATTTAAAGTTGTGGGACAGGTTGAAAAGGTGTTCCAAGTGGGTTGAGCTGGTGGCGCCGGACTTTGATGCGGAAGTAGGGCAGAAACGGATTAAAACTAGTTCGTCTGGAGCGTATAGCACTTCAACCGGGTCGGATTGCCGCGTTGGATTCGACCTAAACATTGCGGAGGAGGAAACGTCTTCACCACCGAGGAGGCGGCCATTGGGAAGGGACGCCAAGGGGAAAAAACGGCTGAGGGGGAAGCCGTAAACATCGCCAATCTTGTTGAATCCCTCAATAAATTCAACAAAACCATGGAGGTGGTCTCTTATGACAAAAAGGAAAAAACTCGAATGAGAGATTTGGACTTTCTTACTAGAGATTTCAGTAACCTAAATCCGGTCGATCAAATGCTAATGGAAAAGCAAAAGGAACGTATCTGAAAGAGGTTGATCGAAGAAGACCAAGCCGAATAATAAGAAGAATGTTTCTTTTTAGTACTTTAATTTTTATTTTATTTTTAGATATTAATGTGTTTTTTTATTAATGTGTGTTTTTTTAATAATTTATGAGTTTTTTTAATAATACGTTGTTTGAATATATTTATAAAAAAATAAAAAATAAAATTCGCTGGAGCCCCTCCACACCAGGGGTTAGGGGCTCCACCAGGGGCTCCAACACCCCCCTTATCCAGTTTCTCTCTCTGCCACACGTCATAATATTATTGGTTCTTGGCTCTGCTGAAGCCCCCACTAAAGCCCCCACATCCCTCAGTCTTATATGTCAAAAGCGAACCAAGAAGTCACAGTCAACGGCTAGGATACACAAAAGGATCCAATTCCAATTGTCAAAAGTGCTTGTTAAATCAATTTCTGAATCAGCTCCCGTTGAAACAAGGTCACATTGAAATGGATCAATATCGTGCACAACATTGGATATCCCACACAAATGATAAGATATTTGATAATTATCTAACGATAACATCGGATAGATAATTATAGATCAGATTTAGAAACATATTATAGATCAGATTTAGAAACATGTTCTTCAACATTATTCAATCACAATCAAACATTTTGGACTCAAGCTCAGAATCAGGCAGTAATATCTCTGAACTAGCAGAGTTCTTTTTCCCTAAAAGGGTGTTAGTGAAAAAATAATTACCAAAATGGTGTTCATTAAGTAATATTTACATTAATTGTGTTATTGAAAGTTTTTTGGTTTCCCAGTCCAAAACTTATTGGATAAACCTAAGATGAGACCAATACATGTCTTTTTTTTTCTTTCTAAATAATATTTTTAATTAATATCTAGAATTAATAATTATCTTAAACATTTATCTATTTTCTTCTTCCTTCTACTTCTTAAAACCGTCTCTTAAACAAATTTAAAAATTGGGGTATGCAAATATAATTACACTTACTATACCTATCTTATTTTATACACTATCATATAAATAAAAAATAAAATTTAATATTTTTTACGCTCCCGTTATGTAGTTATTAAGATAGAATCCATCATACTTACTTTTTTGTTTTTTTATTTAGATCCATGGATGAGTAATGGTACCGAACCGGTATCGAATTGGGTACCCCAGTGCCATTCGGTACCAACTTTTTGGAGGTTTCGAGATCGGTAAAGTATCGATACGATACGGTTCAGTATGGTACCGTATTTTACTTAATTTTTTTTCTTCATTACTAGTACCAAATTGGTACCCATTTTTTTGCAAATTTTGGTATTCGTATGAAGCTCCTCCCTAGTTCAATCTACGCTTCATGTATATTATCTTAATTAATTAAAAATAACGAATGCATTATTAAAGTAAAACTAATTTGAATTATGTAATTATAAAGTTAAAAATATTTATTTTATACTTTCAAAACGCGTAAAACTAAAATTAACTTTTGTTAACGCATTCCAAAAAATAATATTAATTTAAGTGTACCCAAGAAAAAACTTAGACGAAGTGCTATATAAAGTTTTGCGTACAACTTTTTTTTATATAATTTCAATACAAAAGTGAGTTTAATAAAAAAATCAATTTTGTATAGCATTTTAGAATTTATTTTAAGAAGCGATTATTAATTAAAAAAGAAGAAAATATATAATTGTTAATTATTTATTTTAGATTTTAATTAAAAATATTATTGAGAAAGATAAAAAAAAGACATGTCTTGGTCTCATCTTAGGTTTACCTAATATTTTGGAGTGAGAAACCAAAAAACTTTTAATAACACCATTATGGTAAATATTATTCAATCAACACCATTTTGATAATTATTTTTTTCACTAACACTTTTTTAGGAAAAAACTCTGAACTGACATGTCTATTTTACGTGCTACTATTTAGATGTTAATTATTTATTATAGTCATTACCTCTATGGGTTGAGTTATCGATTTCTACAAAGATATCACTTTAATTAGACCATGTGTAGTCATAACTCTCCATCTCTGGTCATTATGCGTCACGTGACGTCCAGTCAGAGTTATAGTTTTTTTGCAAAAAAATGGTGTAGTCATAACTTTCCACTCATGGGCGTTATGCGCCACGTGCGCCTAGTCACTTTTACACTAATAACAATAATATTTTATTAAATAAATATTACATTAAAAAAAACTACTCATCTTCATCGTCTTCACCCTCGACGTCGTCATCATCATCATCGCCTTCGTTGTTGCCCTCGTTTTGATTCACATTTTCACCTGGCAAACGCCGATACATCCAAAGATAATGGACCAAATCCCCCTTTAGTGCGTTATATATCTCTCTTGACCGCACGAAATACGAGTTTTCAAGTCTTTGCTCCGTACTTGCTGGAGTTTGTGGTGGATCCAAGTCCGGTATAAAAGTTGGACATATTGCTCTTCCCTCGTCTTCGATGATCATGTTATGCATTATGATACACCCATACTTAGCACATTTCATTCTTTTTAAAGACCATAGACGACACGGATTTTTAACAAAATGCAGCGTTGTTGAAGAACCCCAAAACACCTCTCGATATCCTTTCTCGCAGACTCTTGTACTTTCTTAAAATACTGCCTTTTTTCATCAAACGGGTCTCTGAATGTTTTCATGATAATCGCATACTCTGGATATATTCCATTACCCAGATAGTACCCATGATGGTAAAAGTTATCGTTAGCCCAAAACAAAGCGATGGGAACGGTCCCAGATATGTAACTCTCCATCACAGGTGACTGTTCTAAGACAATTCTGTCATTGTTGGAACCGGGAACACCAAAGAATGCCAAGAAAATCCAATGGTCGTATGAAACAATTGCTTGAAGGCTGATCGTTGGCCCCTTTTGGTCACCTCGTGTTTATTAACATCGCCATGCAGTTGGACAATTACCTCATTCCCAATGCATACAATCTACACTCCCTATCATGCGGGGTAGACCATGCCCCTTTCATGGGCCTCGTAAAGACGTTGTACATCATTCCAGTTGAGCTCTCTCAGATAATGTGGTCCATATAGTTTCAATATTCTTATACTTTACACAACTTTTATAAAATAATTGATTAAAGTAAACAATTTATATAATTATTTAAAAAAAAAAAACATATCGTAACAAAAATACTCCAAGGTGTCCCGAGTTGTTTTATCGGTCATTTTTAAATACTCGTCGTTGATGTCGGCCGTGTTTCCGTAGGCGAGCACGCGTACGGCTGACGTAACCTTCTGAATAGCCGTGAATCCTAGCGTCCCTCGACCGTCTGGCTTTTTTCTTAAAGTAATCAAGCTCACGCTCCAAATCATTGGTGATGCGCATAAATAAATTTTTAGACATCCGAAAGCGACGCCTTAAGGTCTTCGGGTTCTGGTATCTCGGCAAGTCGCCGAAGTAATCTGCCATCAACCGGTTGTTGTCTTCGGTACGATCTCGTTCGATATATGCTCTTTTTGAAAAGGGTGGTGGAGGAGAGCTAACAGAATTCATATAAGTTGTCGCGAACACAATCGCACTCGTAACTGCCTCTTCCTACGTGTCATCTTCGACTTGTCGGCCGGGCCCCATAAATTGATTATATATAGAAGTAGGAGAATCCGTTTATAGAGAAGTTGGTGTGAAGAAATATAGAGTAGAAAGAAAGATTTATAAATTTGGTGAGTTTTAATTGGGGATGAAGTTGGTTAATATATATAAATTTTTTTATTTTTTTTAAACGGTCATATGACCGTTGTAGGCTTAAAATTGTTTTTTTTTTAATTTTCGAGCCAAGGTTGCGTTATGTAGGAAATGCCTGCAAAAAAACCCCAAAACGCGGGGGGCGATGTGCCCCCGACGTTATATGGCAAAACGCCACCACTACGGGTGGGCTTAGTTGGGTGAAGTTAAATTACAAAGTACAATAAAAACGAGAAAGGTCAAAAGGAATCTAATCTATTGATCTTAGATTTGAATGGTGGAGATTAATTTAAAAATAAAAATTGATGAAAAGGACATGAAGGTAATAACCCACTTATGATGACTCTCTCTCTCTACATGCAAGTCGCATATTAATTCATCCATCATTTTAAAACGTTTATAACTTTTTCATACAACATTATTTTAGAAATTTTTTTACCTTAATAACAAGCGTTTTTTATCTTTAATATGAATATCATATTTTTATATAAAAATAAAAAAAATGTTGGTAGGTTTGTCTATATTGTGTTATTTGGTTGTGTATTTTGTTTTTTTAATTGGGTTATTCTATGCATTATTTTATAGATTTGGGTCATTATGTTTTTCAATTGATACTCATATTAAAGATAAAAGTTAAAACAAAGATTATGTCATTGTGTCTTTTGTTCGTCATTTTGTCTTTGTGCTCAACATCTGTCTTTATACTTATCTTTGTGTTTTAGTTATTGTACTCAATATTCGACTAATTTGAGAAAACTAGTATTATGTTCATCATGTATTACGTTCAAGTCATTGTGTAATATGCAGATCCCATTGTGTTTTACGTTTCAGTTCATTGTATTATATGTATCACCATTGTGTCTTACGTTTCAGGCCATTGTGTTGTTATATGTATTCATTATTGTGTTTTACGTTTCAAGTTATTGTGGAATATGTATTCATCATTGTGTTTTATGTATTAGATAATTTGTTGGTATTTTTCATTATATTTATATATTATTACACAACGGTATTATTAGTATTTAAAAAAACATAATGATCAGTTGAAATGACGAAAAAACAAAAAAACACAATGGTAAACAAAAACACACAATGAAGTAAATTATTTTTTTTATATATAACAAAAACCATACTCATATTAAAGATAAAAAAACGCTTGTTAGTATAATGAATTTTATTTTAAAAAAGAATAGCATATGAAAAAGCTATAGACACTTAAATACGATGGGGAGAATTAACATGCGACTTGCATACGAAAAGAGAAAATGTGTAATATTACTTTTATATCGTTTTTCTTTAATCCTTATTTGATACATGTAATTTACATATATATTTTATAGGTTATACGTAGAAAACCTATCAAAGATACCACTTTAATTAGTTTATGTATTTGATAGGTTATACATAGAAACAGGGGCGGATCTAGTGTATATCCAGGGTGTGCCCGGGTTACCCCTTAACTTCTACGGCGACGAGTAAAATTAGTGTAATTTCTTCTTATAATTCTTCATTTTATGTACTAGGATACCCATGAGCAAATATCAGGTTACCCCTAAAGAATATTGAGATGAAAAGAAGTGAAATTGAGATAGCCGGATTTTTTTTATATGTTGTCACAAAGGGTTCTGCTAAAATCCGGAACCGTCGATGTGTAGAAGATGGCACATGACCTAATATTAATATTAGTCTATAATAATTGGGCCTTATTAATCTAAACCAGAGCCCAATTCATTTAAGAAGAAAGTGTTTTTAAAACGTATTGGGTCATACAGTGAATGTAAATGTTATTCTTTTTTCATTTTTTATTTCTTTTAAAGTTTGTTTAGTTTATTGTTTATATTAATGTTGGAATAAGTATTATGTTTTATTAAAACATTTAAATAGTATTTTTTAATTATTTGAATGTTAAGTTAATATTTGAGTAATATTTTTTTATGGTCCGGTGTCTAAATTTATAGTTTCTTTTAAAAGTGTTTTTTTATCAAATTATTTACTTATCAATATCAATATGATATTAATTATTTAAAAAATAAATTTTTTATCAAAGCCTTTAAATATCAATTTATAATATGGTATTGTGAAAAGAAATTGAGGTTTTGACGTTTATAATACATTGATTATTAAAAAAAAAGTTAGTTGTCGTAAGATCGTGAATACAACAAAAGTTAACCCGACCCCTCCAATTAAAACGTCATGGTTCCGTCACATGCCATATGTCAAAAAAAAAAAAATCGGGTTTCCTCTGATTTTTTTTCTAGATCTGCCACTGCATAGAAAACGATCTAAAACGATTGAATTAGACAAAATGGTATAAGCTTAAGAAATATTATTATTTAACATAACATTATGTATAGAGTAATTTCATTTTAAACATACGAAGATTAAACGAAATGTTATTTTGACTTTTAAGCGCAATGGGAATGGATTAATGAAATCCTCATAGTGGGTTGGGCCATAAACAACTAAAGAGGGTTGAGGCTGAACTAATAGGGCAATTTGTAAAGAGTCGGTTGAAGGGAATAAAAGTCGAACGAGGATTTTTTTCCTCGGTTGGAAGGTTTTGAGACCTCAAATGAACTGCTATAGTTTTGTGAGCTATGACTCGTAAGTGTGTGATGTGAAAGATCTGATTGGTTAGTTCTGGGTGTGAGATGACCCAGAAAGAGGAGACATTTTATGTTATTGATGTGTGCATGAGTTTTACAAAGAGAATGTATACATTTAAAGGGTCCTGGAGGAATCTTCCCCAGACCGTTACTACTAAGGTTACATCTATTATCCAGCGGTCTCTTGCTTCTCTCTTGACTTTGGCAGAGAACTCGCTATTATCCACTGGACATTTCTTGGCCTCCTCCAAAGTACGTATGCTTCAGGTCTGACCCCGTCTTCAATCCTCTAGTGGTCGGTCTGTCGTTGACTTGGTCCTTTGTCTGAACATGCACTGGACCCCGTTGGGCTGGGCTCCTTATCATGGGTCCGTCTGTTGTGATGATGACTTTTGGGCTTTGTTGGGCCAAATCTGAGGTAGCCTGTTCAAGTCCCCCAGTCTATTATTCTTGTTATTTATGACAAGGATAATGGACTTAGTCTCAGCCCATCTTCCACTCCCTCCTTTATGGCCTTTCTTCATGAGCACGTTATTCCTGGACCTGCTGTGTAGGCGATGTCCACCTTTTATTCCTGCTACGGCCCAATTATTCCAAAGGCCCAATCTCAACTCTATGCAAGAGGCGGTAAAATGTGTGGTGGTAATTGAAGTACACATTTACCCATGCCGCCATTATACCCTGAGTTAAACATCCCATCGTAATAAACTCCTCATTTACCATTTCTTTTTCTCTCATCGCCTAGCTCATTGTGACTTACTTTTTCTAGCATTCCCCCTTTACTCACCAGGTTAGTTCTTGTTGGTCCTTTGTTTCCATCTTTTTTCTATCCATCATGAGTCGTGAGGGTTTGTCTTCGATCACCTCCGTTCTCACCCAAGAAAAGATGCTTATGTTATGTTCGCGATACCAGATTCCCTTGTCATTGTCTCCGATTTTGCCCAAACCTCATGAAACGGCCATGAGCCAACCTAACCTAATCGTATTGTACACCAAAAATTTAGAGTGCGCCAATATCCGTTTCCTTCTCACTGATTTTCAAATGGCCTTGTTGAAGTTCCACAAGTTATCTTCTTCCCAGTCCGTGGTTCCACCTCCTTCCGAGGTGATCGATCTGGATGGTGAGTTTGCATTCCCGGTGGTTTCTCCCTCCGAGGGTTTTCATGGTACCGGTTCTCCCCCAAATCAGGCTGATCCCAAAGGAAAGCGTCTGAGGAGCACACGCCGCTTCCCTAAGACCCACCTATTTCCAAGGTTACTAGTCCCCCGGTGTTAAATTGTTCATCCCAAAATGGGATCTAGATGTTGAGTCGTCCGTGTTGACTCCCGAGCAAGCACATGAGTTCCTTATCGAGGTCATTCCCCCAGTAGATTTTGCTCAAATCCGTTCTTTGAGTATGAATCGCTTGGTTGGTGACTTTGAGACACAAATTTATCGGACCTTAGCACTGGGTGCTGCTACTCGTCAAGCCGTCATCGATGCCAATCAGATATTGCAGAAAAACCAGGAGGAGATCCACAAACTTGAACAGACGATTGAGAGGAATAAAGAAAAGATCCAGGGTCTGATGCAGCAAGTCTTACTGGCTGAGAAGGAAGCGTTAGAAACATCTGGCCTGGAGGCCAATCTGAAGAAGTCTCAAGAGCAGGTAGTTCAACTGACAACTGACCTTTATGTGGCTCACAAGCGAGCTGGCACCCTGGAACCCCAATATGTCGAAACCCTAGCCGATCAAAAGAGGATCCAAGAGGTAATATTTTCCCCATTTATCCTTTTTTTTGCCTTTGCAGTTTGTGTGATCATTTATGTACTTGTTGGTAGTTGGAAGCCGACTTTAAACGAGAGTGGGATGAGCATGAGAGTCTGAAGCGTGAGGTTGAAGTGATCCGAGTTCAGAAGGATCAGGTGAATGAGGATCTTGGCAAAAAATGTGAGAGGTTGCAGCAGGATGCGATGACTTCGAGGCCGACCGAGCTTGGATGGTGATGGAAGGATTCCAGTTGGTGTATGAGAGGGCTAAGTCTTGCCGCGATACTTGTCAAGTCCGTGATGTTATGAACCGGGTTGTCTTCGCATCTGGGTTCCGACATGGTCTGAAATCTGGCTATGATTATCATGCCCTGGGGGTTTCTATCTTTGAGGTGCCGACGTTTTCTGAGACCGCCGAGGCTGATGCGGGGAAGGCTTTTGTTACATACAATGCTTATGAGCCCCCATATTTTAGCAGCTCTCCACCACTCCTTACCCTTGATCATGTGACTGTTAATGTTTAGGTGTGATTATGATCCCCCTTTGTGGACTTCTTTTGGATTTTATGTGTTTTGTATGAACAATTATGTTATCAACCCCTTAAGGTTTAGGTTTGCATGCTACTACTTCTCCCCTGGGGAGTCAAACTAAGATCATTTGATCGTATTATGCCTTTAACTATGTTGTGTATTTGTTGTATTTGTTTTTCATATTCGTATGATTGTTTTAGTTAACCATGTAGCCTACCGGCGAGGCCTTCCCCTAGTCCTTTATGGCAGGATGTGTAAAAACGTCACTTAGTGTGAGATTTGCTAATAATTTTCACTTGTTAGGAGTCAATTTTTGAATGATAAACGAATATACTCTCGGAGAGGTTTTCATGAAACTTAAAGAAAAAGAAAGACGAACATCGTGTCATTAATATATGTGTCATGTTACACAAGTGGGTTACAAAATGAACATGAATAGTGACCCATTCCGTAAGACTACTCCCGGAGAGGTTATTATGGGGTCATAGAGACATCCCTTGGAAGCACTTGGCTTGTTGTCACAAAACTTTTAGGAGATGCCCGATGTGCTTCTCCTCTTTCCATTCCCCTGATCTCGGGCTTAGGCATAATACTTCCTCAGCTGCATTGCATTCCACGTGCGGGGAACTTCCTCCCCCGAATGGTATGCCAGCTTATAGGAACCCTTATCTCCGGCCCAGATGACCTGGTACAGACCTTCTTAACGGGTCCCAACTTTCCTTGATTCTCTTGCCTGCTTGCTTCATTTTCTCGTTGGACCAGGTCTCCAACTTTGTACTTGACCTCTCTGACCCTTGAATTGTAATATATCTCCATTTTCTTCTTGTATTCGACTTCCCGTTTGGCTGTGGCTTCTTTTCTTTCCTCAGAGAAGTTCAAGTTTAGCCTGAGATCATTCTCATTTTCTACTACTTTTAGTTGCATCCTCCGAGTTGGTGACCCTATCTCCATAGGTATCATGGCCTCGATGTCGTAGGTGAGGCTGAACGGTGTTTCTCCGTTGTCGACCTTAGGCATGGTCCAATGAGCCCAAAGAACATGAGGTAACTCATCCACCCATGAACTCCCCTGCTGGCCCAATCAACAAGTTATCCCCTCGACCACACTACGATTGGCCCTTTCTACTTGTCCGTTTACCTGGAGGTGAGCGACCGACGTGAAGATCTGTTTGATCTTTAGCTGTTCACACCATTCACTGAAGATCCCCCTGCGAATTGTTTCCCATTATCTCTCACGATACTGTGAGGAAGCCCAAATCGGCAAACGACATTTTCCCATACGAAACTCTTGACCTGTTAACCCGTGATCGTGGTCAGGGGTTTGGCCTCCACCCAGTTAGTTAAGTAATCAATGGTTACTATCAAGAACTTAGCTCTTCTTGATCATTCGGGAAACGTACCCACTATGTCAATACCCCATTTTTGGAACGGCCAAGACGAACTGACTGGAACGAGGTTGAGCTTTGGTTTTCGCATCACCGGAGCGTAGATCTAACAGCTGTCACACTTAGGTATTTCCCTGAGGGTGCTCATGAACATGGCCGACCAATAGTAACCGACTCTCATGGCCCTAGTGGCCACCACTTTTGCCCCCATGTGCATCCCACATATTCCCTCGTGGATATCTCGTATGACTTACTCGGCCTCGTTGTTATCGATGCACTTGAGTGAGGGGCCTAGGTAGGATCTCTTATATAAGACCCCTTTTATGACTTCGTATTGGAGGGCCCGGATCCTTAACCTGTGAGCCTCTTGTCTATCTTCAGGCACAGTACCTTTTTATAAGTACTGGAGGATCGGGGTCATCCAACAGTGTCCAGGTATTTCTATGTGGGCGACCATCTCCTCCAGTATTGAGGCCCAGTTAATAGTTTCCACCTTGACGTTCTTTGCCAAGCGGTCAAAGGCCACGGATGCCAATTTACTCAACGCGCCGGCCTTTTTATTCAAACTTCGAGGGATATGGACAACTTCGGCCTCTTTGAAACTTTGCAGCAACTCTTTGGTCTTTCCTAAGTATTCTATCATCTTGGTGTCCTTGGCCTTGTAATCTCCTTTAACTTGGTTGGCCATGAGTAGCGAGTTGAAGTGGACTCTAATGCGCTGAATAGGGATATTTCTTTCCATCCTCAAGCCATCCAACAGAGCCTCATACTCGGCTTCAGTGTTAGTGATGGGAAAGTTTAATCGAACCGCATACGTTAGCTCGATTCCCTCGGGGCTGATGAGAATCAGTCCTTCCTCGCTCCCATCCTCGTTCGAAGCTCCGTCAGTGCATAGGTTCTAGATAGGTTCTTATAGGTCTATCGAAGCTTCAGCTTTGATGTTTTCTCGGGGATCGTCCCAGGGTATCTCCTCTCCCTCTTCGTAAAAAGGAACCTCGGTGAGAAAATCAGCTATTACTTGTCCTTTAAAATACTAACTTTTCAATTGTAGAGTATCTTTCCACGGGACCCTTCAATGTGCGACTAATGAAGTATATTGGTATTTGGGCCTCCTTTCTTTCGACCATGAGCACCAAACTGTTCGTTTTACTGTTGTTTGAGAGATAAAGAATCAATGTCTCTCCTGGATGGGGAGCCATGATGCTGGGAAGCTCGCAAAGGTGTGCTTTGAGTTCTTGAAAGGCTTTATCGGCTTCCGTGTCCCAACGGAATATGTTTTTTTTCATGCTTCTTCTTAGGACCGCCATAAACGGGAGTGTCCTTTCCGTTATTTTGGAAAGGAAACGATTGAGGGCGACCAATCTCCCATTCAGCCTCTGCACCTCCTTGATATTCCTGGGGGATTCCATTTGAATCAGGGCTTCCACCTTTTCAGGGTTCGCCTTGAAGCCTTCTTTAGTGACTAACACCCCCAGAAACTTCCCTTCTTCGACCCCAAACGAGCACTTGCCCAGGTTAAGCTTCATGTTAGCCCCTCGAAGAGTGTTGAATGTTTCTTTGATATCTCCTAACATTTATCTTCGTCACTACTCTTAATGACCAGGTCATCAACATATATTTCCACGTTTCTCTCTCGCTGTTGATCAAAAAGCTGGTCCATGAATTGTTGGTATGTTGCCCCAGCGTTCTTCAGGCCGAAGAGCATCTTAATGTAGCAAAAGGTTCATTCGTTGGTGTAGAACGCTGTCTTTTCTTCGTCCTTAGGGTTCATTTGGATCTGGTGGTACCCCTTATATGCATCTAGAAAGCACCTTAGAGGGAACTGGGTGAGAGATTCTATCTTTTTCTCGACTTTCGGAAATGGGTACGAATCCTTAGGGCATGCCTTTTTCAAGTCTTTGAAGTCAACACACATGCGCTAGTTGTTATCGGATTCGCAATAATGACCGGATTCGATATCCATTGAGGATATATAACTTCTCGAACGATTCATGCCTGTAGGAGCTTCAAGGTCTCTTCCCATACCGCTTGACTTTTTTGGGAACCCAAGCTCCTCTTTTTCTGTTTTACCGGTTCCATCCAATGGAAATCATCAAGGCTGTTGTCACACCCCAACCTACGGCGGAAATTCCAGGGCGCGAACTGATTGCTCATTGCTTTTCAAAGGTTACTATCATGCATTACTAAAATGACAATATCTATTAATTAAATTAAGTTTTCAAATAACTCAAATACAACAAATACATACTCCATAATCATAAAACATTACAACTTATATCACAAATGATCTTGATTAATTATTTTCTAACATAAATTCTTCACTAAGTCTTCACCAACCTGCATTAACTTTCTATGATAACCTTCATATGCGTATAAAATAGGATTTTGTCAACAACACATGTTGAGTGAGCAACACATCAGTTTAAATGTACATATAGTATATATATAAAAATAAGTAATTGCAACATGTCATATGAGAATAACAAATTAACCAAATGAGCAAATATAACTGAGATGTCGAGAAGCACAAAGGCTATAACGAATGGCATGTGATCATACTAGACTGAGATTATGCTGGACCTCTCCGAATACGAAAGCATATAAAGCAAATAAGCACATAAAAAAGTAACATATATGTTTTTAACACATAAGACAATAGTTTCCGTTTTGAGTATAAGTATACATAAGAAATATAATTTACGCATATGTCCCCAAAACGTGGAAAACGAGTAAAATAGGGGAATGTGGTACTCACCTCAATAGATGAACAAGAGTGAATAGATAACAATAAGAATGACGGAAGCGGATCATGCGCGTTGAAGATAAGGCCTAATAAGGAAAATAGAATGTGGATACGCTAAGTTAATGAACTAGATCGGATAAGCGAGTTAGATAATTATAAAGCTATTAAGTCATATTAAACCCTTAATCATAATTAATATAATATTTTATTTTATATAAAGATATTATGAAAAATTATTAGTTTTGTTAAATTACAAATAAAGTATATTATAATACTCTATTATTGTATAAAAATATTATATAAGTAAAACACATCTTTTAAAAATATTATTAGTTTTTATATTTATAAGTAAAGTTTACTTGATAAGTTAAATCGTGTTATTATATATACATATATGTTTACATACGGACTTAAAGACGCGAGAAAACAAGTATTATATAGTCGGTTTTTAGTAAAATAGTTTTATTTAATTATTATTATTATTATTAATATGATTATTAAATGTTCAAAAAGAGGAAATAACATTAAAAACCTAAAAATCAGGGGTGCAGGGGCTCGAACCCGCAACCTCCGCCCCCCAACACACAAGTATTAATAAACTGAGCTACAGCTACATGCGTTTAGGACACAGTTTCCATAATTTAAATACGCAACCCATTCTTATCAGATTTGATCATAAACCCTAATCAACAATTTGACTTGACACGTCCCAAATAATCAAATTGATGTTGGGGCTTTTGATCTGCTCGATATCGCGATCAAAACCATATGTTCAATTACCTTGAAAGATGATCGGAAGGGGGTTAACCAGATCTAAACAGGGCCAGCGACGAGAAGATCAAGAACAACAATTAACAGAGAACCATAACACGATTAAGTATAGGGTAATGATTAGCGACTGCCTTACGATTGTGTGTGTATACCTTTAATTGAACTATAACACCCTGATTATTTACATTTGGGAATTAGGGTTCATTACGTGAATAATAAGTTAAGGTCCACGTTCTGGATCCTTCTAAACGTAATTGAATGAGGGATTATGGTTGGTTATATGCTTATTAGGGTTTAGGAATACCTAATTAAACTTTGGTTGATGGATTTGGGCTCAAGAACAAGTTAGGGTTTAAAATTAATAAATTCGGGTTCGGGTTGAGTTTGGATCCAAGTATAAACGGGTTAGATGAATAAAATGGATAATACAACTGATTTTCATATATGGTCCCTATACTTGAGGTTGGAATCATATCTAGCTAGAACTTGAAGTTTAGGGTGTGTTTTGGATATAAACAATAGTCAATATAATATAATATACATCTTACTACTCTAATAAAATACTACTATATTTTGCCACTTGTCATCCTCTCATCACTCCTTACTTTTTTAACTCATATTTACTAATTTAACCCATATTCACTAAAATGGTATTAATTCAGATCAACCCGCCCAATTAATATTATCCGGATCCGTATATTTTTTAATCAGTTTGTTTCCCCTTCCAAATAAAAAAACCCTGCGCTGCAGACCCTCAATCAGGCATCGCGACCCCTTCGTTGACAATCCGCCATTACTTCGTTGCCTTCTCCCTTATCTGATTAAACCTACGGGACTGTTCATCTCCACCGCTGCTATCGTTCATCTCCACTGTTGCTTCAGATCGTTCCATTGTCTCTTACTGTTAGGTAAATTTACACAACCCCACTTTATAATTGTTGGTGCCTACCGTGAATCATGGGATGGGATTAAGAGAAGAGAAAAAGGGCCTTTGAATTTGATTTGATGGTGTTATCTAAATGTTTGGCTGATGTTGATTGTTATCGAATATGTTTTTAATTAATATATTATCTTCACATATCTTTTTAATTAATATGTATATAGTGTTCGTTCGAATGCTTTTTGTCATCTTGATATCATGTTTGTTAATAATAAAGTTATTTAAATTATAACTATAATCAGGACTTAGGATGTTGGTGAGTGGACTATCCATCTGTGGATTCACAGCAATAGCAATTCACTATCTGATGCTGATCAGCTTCGTGGAGTATCCATTCCCGATATTCATTATATTGGGTAACCTAACCACAACATTTTCTTATTTTTTAAGAGCTAGATTTACTTTTTTTCCCTATGGTTTAACTACTTTAGTACCCAGCTTGATCAATAACCACTTGAATAACTCTGTTAGATTTTTCAGTTAAGCAGAATGACATTTTTGTTATTTTTATTAATTAATGGAATGTTTGGGTTAAATATACTTAACTTTCATTATTATGATACTCAAGTAGTTAAACCTCAGATTTAATGATTTCTGTTATCAAACATGCAATTGCTTTGAACTTCTCGATTGGGTCAACTGTCAACTCATGTTTGGATTGAATAATTCGCGTTTGACGATAATTTATTTATGAAACTATATTCATCATTCACTCACAGATCAACCCGGCACGAGCCACTCATTTTTACAAGTTTATTAGTTCTTGATGTGTTGAGCTTTCATATTTTTGTTTCAATAATAACTAACTTCTTTTGGTAAATTTTTAATTACCACTTTGCATTATGCATCTATGTAAACATGATGATATTCATTTTATTTTTTATATTGTTTAGGAGATTTAGTAGCACAAGGTACATCAATATATATGTGTTCATCATTTTTGCAACTACTCAATTTCCATGGAGATTACTTCAATGTAGATCCCAACAACACTCTGCGCATACATGATCTTCAAATGGTAGATAAGGTACATGAACTTATGGTTTCTAACCAATAAAAAAACTTATTTCTTACAAGCATTTAAAACTTCATACCAATACATCAAAATATAATGATTTGTTTACTATGACTTTCAGGTATAGTTATATAACAACAATACTTCGTGCATACATGATCTTCAAATTGTAGATAAGGTACATGAACGATCTATTGATAATGGATCAATAGAATGATGACATGTATCCAAAAAGATGTAGAATTAATAGTATATGTAGATTTGTGTAATCTAAGTTATGTAATTTCTGTAATTTTAATGTAAATTGTAACTGTATAAAATATATGATCATTTTGTTAACTATATTTCACTTAATGGTTAAAGTAAAAAATTTTCATCAATTACCCGTGTAATACACGGGCCTCAAACTAGTTTATTTAATAAACAACGATTAACTAATAAACGTGCACTATCTGTATTGATTAAAATAATCCTAAAAACAAAACGGGTCGGGTTCTAGTTCGTAAATCAAAAACGAGAAAAACCTGGTTATTACAGTCTCCCCTGCTTTAGGGAATTTTATCCCGAAATTAAGAAATACTATAAAAAACCATATAATTTTTTAGGAAAGGAAAATCTTAAAATAAAATTTTAAAATTTTTTGTCATAGCACAGAACTTTGAATAGTTATAATAACGCTCCAAATGCAAATCCGATAAGGGAACTTATATATAGGATGTACCAGCGGCGTATCCACCATGTCCTTATCAATTTTTACATTTGTACCGTTATCCCAACCACTTTCAATTCTCTATTATGACACACAATCTTACGCATCATGATTTCCATGCGAGGACTTCGATAATTATGTTCCGGGCCATAATTATTTACATCGTCGGATGGTCCACATGATTTGTCCTATCTTGTGTATTTACAAAACGTTTGAAAATACATGATTTTGAGTAAACAAAAGTTTCAAGAAGTTTTAATTATAAAACCATTATATTAAACAATTTCACAAGTTGCAGTGAATTTTAATAAAGCAAAGAAATTTTAAGACGACTTTTAAATGTAAAGATATAAGTATTTAAAGTTGAAGAATTGGTAGCTTATAAATAGTTAAGGTTAATGAAGGTAAAGAAATAAGATAGAAGTAGGCTTTAATAAACAATCTATTTAAATAAAGAAGAAACTTTATTTATTAGATAGAAGGTAAATAGTTTAAATTGGAAATAATCCAAGGCCATAAAGAGGCGTTACAAATCGTAATTAAGAAAAGACGAGATAAATTAAGATAAATAAAGAAAACGGCAAAAGTCTTCGGGGTCCTTGAGTAGCTTAATTGACGTGACTTGAAGCACCATAAGGAGTTGCTTTCATAGAAGTTGGAGCAGTCGAGGTAGGTTGATTTGGGGTAGCTTGAATAGTTTGCAAGAAGGTTGTTTGGTGGAAATATGTATGGTAAACTTGAGCTTGTGGTTGCGAGGTGTGGTAGTGTTGGGTTAAGTAAGGTTAACCTTGATTGATGTGAGGAGCTTGAGGGACATGAGGTTGATGGGTTTGAGCATGTGTCAAGTAGTAGGGTGCAGTCATAGTTTGGGCTTCGATGAGCTCGGGTAAGTTACGGGCACACATTACGGAGATGATTTGGGTCCTTACAATGGTAGCAAGCACGGGTATTAGGAACATAAGGTCGAGCATGAGGGGTAGATTGTTGCGAGGTGGCTTGTGCATTAGGCGGGACATGGCAGGTGTTAGCAAAAAGGCCATAACGGTTACATTGGGTGCACTGATGACATAGGAATTTAAACGACTGATGATGGTTACAAATGGGCATGACGGAAAAGGACCTAGGTAAGTTTTCTTGTTTGAGGAGACTTGCGGGTGGTTAGGATTTGTTGCAGCAAGGTTCTTACGTTTCTTGTTGTGAGGATGAGCGGTGGTAGATGATTTGCCGTTACCAGGAGAGTGGCTAGTGGGAAAAGTTGAATCGGTTGCATTGATGTCCTGAATTCGGGTCACTATCCTAGGGATCGCAGCAGCTATCTCTTTAGTGATACAGGAAGCCGTACGGTGATGGTGAGAATCAAACGATTGATGTCGAGGATAACATTGGTTTCTTGAATGAGACATTTTATAGGGACCAAAAATGAGGATTTATAAGATGAAGGATAAATTGAGGAAATCATAAGAATAGTAAAATGTTTAACTATGAAGATAACTTATAATAATTTTTGTATAGAAGTAAGGGGATTTACTTCATAAGATTAAATGTGAAAGATTATAAGATGAGGGGGTAAATAGCGTAAATAGTTATTAAATGATGTAGTCAGTATGATTAATGTGTGATGACTACATGAGAAGTTAAGTCAGTTTAAAATTTAGATTATTAAGTTTACAATAAACTAACGAAATATAAATTGTGGATGTTGGCCTCCCATGAGCTTTCCATGGCCATTTGAATGGCCTAACGAACTAACGAAAAACAACCGAGTTGGACAGCCCATGAGCGTTACATGGCAATTTGATTGTCCCAACTTATTAACGAATTAACAATGCAATGAAGTTTGTCGTCCCAATGAGCGTTACACGGCGTTTTAACCGACCAAACTAAATAACGAACTATCGAAATAAATATGGGTAGTCGGAGTATCTTGTGAATCACCACGTTTGACTACTCCAACAGAAATACGAAAACAAGTTAAGAAATGGATAGTAGGAGTGCCCATAGGTTCCATGGATTTTTCACCCAACTAACCATTTAAATAACGGAACACAAAAATCAGGAAAACCGAGTTTAGCTACGAACCACAGTGAATTCGGTTTAAAAATATTATAGGGATGCAACCACTAATGTGGTCACGGTTGACAGCTTAGGGTGTCAGTCATATGGCATTTTTGGGTCTCGCTCGGGTCCATAGGGTTGAGTACTGTGGTCAGGTTATCACCCAGGTAAGGAATAGTGTCTTACCTTTGGTTCTTGGAACCGTTTTGCCAGTGCCCAACTCACAATTTCTCTCCCCTTTTCATTTGTGATAGAGACATGTCATATAGCCTAGCCCTAAGGTGTATGAGTGAAAACAACATGTGGGAATTCTTGAGGAATTTTCCGAAAATAATAAGCAATCTAATTTTGAAAACTTTTCTTTGAATATTGAGTCATAGCCTCGGAGTTTGTGTGTGTGCATAACAAAACAATAAATAATAAATAATTGTCTAAGAAAGTTGTAAACAATTTAATTTGAACACATAAAGGTAAACAGATAGGCATGTATAGGTCTCCTAAACATGTGTCTAAGGCAATTTCTAACGACCAATCTTAAACCTTTGGCTTTGATACCAATCTGTCACACCCCAACCTACGGCGGAAATACCGGGGCGCGAACTGATTGCTCATAGCTTTTCAAGGGTTACTATCATGCATTATTAAAATGACAATATCTATTAATTAAATTAAGTTTTCAAATAACTCAAATACAACAAATACATAATTCATAATCATACAACATTACAACTTATATCACAAATGATCTTGATTAATTATTTTCTAACTTAAATTCTTCACTAAGTCTTCACCAACTTGCATTAACTTTCAATGATAACCTGCATATGCGTATAAAATAGGATTTTGTCAACAACACATGTTGAGTGAGCAACACATCAGTTTAAATGTACATATAGTATATGTATAAAAATTAGTAATTGCAACAAGTCATATGAGAATTACAAATTAACCAAATGAGCAAGTATAACTGAGATGACGAGAAGCACAAAGGCTATAACGACTGGCGTATAGTCATACTAGACTGAGGTTATGTTGGACCTCTCCGAATATAGAAGCATATAAAGCAAATAAGCACATAAACACGTAAGGTATAACTTGTTAACACATAAGACAATAGTTGTCGTTTTGAGTATAAGTATCTATAAGAAATATAATTTACGCATATGTCCCCAAAACGTGGAAAACGAGTAAAATAGGGGAATGTGGTACTCACCTCAATAGACGAACAAGAGTGAATAGATAACAATAAGAATGACGAAAGCGGATCACGCACGTTGACGATAAGGCCTAATAAGGAAAATAGAATGTGGATACGCTAGGTTAATGAACTAGATTGGATAAGCAAGTTAGATAATTATAAAGCTATTGAGTCATATTAAACCCTTAATCGTAATTAATATAATATTTTATTTTATATAAAGATATTATGAAAAATTATTAGTTTTATTAAATTACAAATAAAGTATATTATAATACTCTATTATTATATAAAAATATTATATAAGTAAAACACATCTTTTAAAAATATTATTAGTTTGTATATTTATAAGTAAAGTTTTATTGATATATCAAATCGTGTTATTATATATACAAATATGTTTACATACGGACTTGACGACACGAGAAAACAAGTATTATATAGTCGGTTTTTAGTAAAATAGTTTTATTTAATTATAATAATAATTATTATTAATATGATTATTAAATGCTCAAAAAGAGGAAATAACATAAAAAACCTAAAAATCTGGGGTGTAGGGGGTCGAACCCGCGACCTCCGCCCCCAAACACACAAATATTAACCAACTGAGCTACAACGACTGCCTTAGGATTGTGTGTGTACCTCTAATTGAACTATAACACCCTGATTATATAGATTTGGGAATTAGGGTTCATTACGTGAATAATAAGTTAAGGCCCACGTTCTGAATCCTTCTAAACTTAATTGAATAAAATGGATAATACAACTGATTTTCATGTATGGTCCCTATACTTGAGGTTGGAATCATATCTAGCTAGAACTTGAAGTTTAGGGTGTGTTTTGGATATAAACAACAGTCGGTATAATATAATATACATTTATTTAATAAAGAACGATTAACTAATAAACGTGCACTAGCTTTATTGATTATGTTTGATCTCGTTAATCTCTAACACAGATCTCAGATCCGATCTATGTATAATTAACCTAACACGGATCTAGTTCGTAATTGCCATTGATCGTCAGTTAATACGTTATATATATGTTATATTAATTGTATGTATGTATATGTATAATAAGATTAGTATGAAGCTTGAGAGAGAATCTGGATAGAGGTTCGTTAATTAGACTCAAATGCTTAACATTAACTGCGGACTAAGGCCACTATAAATAGAAGATGGATCTAGTTCGTTAACATTCCATTACGAACTAGAGTCCACTTCGTTACATACACTTTAAATGAAATAACTTAACGAAACACCCCCTGATTCGTTAAACATCCTTAACGAATCAGGAGGGATATTAACTTAGATCTAGTTCGCTAAACATCCTTAGCGAACTAGACTATACATTAACGAACTGTAAAGATAACTTAATATTTTATTAAATAAATAAAACGACAAATACATTAACGATAAATACAAAGACTCGAGACGCAAAACCGTGTACTAACAGACACCCCTTCGTCTTGAGCTATTTGTCTTTACTTTACTTGAAACGCTTGGACATCCAATCTCTGCAGCTATGAATCCCGTTCTCATAACATACACGCACAACGCGTTGGAACTGCATAGCCATATCATAGTCTTCATTGCGCTCGATCAATATCTTATTCTTGTGTAGCACGTCGTTGTCAGTCTCAGTTAAGTTAACAAGCCACATCGGATCGATGATCTTGATTAGCTCGGTCTTTAACCCTTTACCCAAGACAATGACGGCCTCGCCAATTCGATTGTCGTAGTACCAGCGGTTGAAGGATAAATATATGTGTTGGTTCATCGTCTTCACCGGCACACGCTTCATCGTCTTCGGCGGCTTTACCTTAAGAACCAGCTTTTTCCATCCTGTTTTTGGATCGATCTCATCGATAAGGTTGCGGAGGGGAATTTGTCGTTTAAAATACTTAAAACCGTTGTTCACCTCAAACAATAAGTGTTGGTGAAAACGTTTTACATGATAGTCCTCGCCACGATTAATAAATGGACGATACTCCAGAGTGCGTACATTCCATCTCGGTAATGAGAGAAGATAAGACATTCTTTCATAGTACTAAATGCCCTTCTCCCATTTAACAATACATACTTTCACATCAGAATCATAAAGCCAAGAAATAATATCACCTGGCACTTTCGACACGGCCTTGAACGTAGTCTTTTGGTGGGCTTTGGCGCGTGCAACAGCTTCTTCTTTCTGTTCCTGATCCACATACCGAAATGCCTCGATGATCTTACTAGCTTTCTTATGTCTAAACCATCTAAGAATGTCATCATCAGTTGGGTTTTCAAGCGAGTCAAATCTTGTGTCAATGACATTCTTTCCTTTGGACGTCTTCTCAAGATGATCTTCTACTTCTTTGACAGTTTCTTCGTTAAATATAGGAGCACCCTGATCAACATTGGTCTGTTGAAACATATCAAGGTATTCCTCAGCAGTCACATCCTCAACCTCAACCTCCTCATTCTCATAAATAAAACCCGTACTATCTCAACATTTGAATCATTTAAGATCTCATCATCATTCAATACCTCAATATCCTCCTCGGCCTTTAACACGGTCAATTCGTCTTCATTCAGACCAAGAAAGATAGCAATCTGCTCTTATGTCAGTGACTTCTCAACAAACTGTCCCACAGTTATCTCATTGACATTAACCATGCTTCTAATCACCCCCTCGCCATCAATAAAAATAATTGTATTGGTCTCGATCATCTCAATCGGTTTGGCAGCCGAATGATCACGATAAATAATAACCTGCTTGCCTGAATCATCAACAGAACTCGTACCTGCACCAGAGGCTGGGTCTTGAGTTTGTTTAGTCTCACCACCAGCACCAGACTCATCCGGATCCTCATCATCATTCTTGAGCATTTTCAACACATCATCTTTGAACGTAAGTTGCAAAATAAGCTCCTCTTGTTCTTTAATTTTCACCCCCTGAGACTCAACAATCTCACGAAGGGCCTTTGTTTCCTTTTGACAGAAAGAAACATAGTTGAGCATCTTCCTCTGGTTCTCCATCATACGTTCTTGAGTTATACGATCCGCAGACATTTGATTTTCATACAAATGTAGGAGACTCAATACCATGCTCATCTGCTGATCGTGAGGTGATGAAGCAAAAGAAGGAAGAATAGGTTGAACTGGACCCATAGGACAACTGAGCCTCAGAAATGAATTATCTGGTGGAGGCATCATTGTTGGTGTTGGAGGAACCACCGAAGTAGAAGTCGTCGGCCTTGGTATAGTAGATAAAACTGAGTGAGGAATCATACCAAGCTGTGGATACGAAGTAAGCGTAGCCGTCAATGTAAACTCCGGGGTGCTAGTAGTGAGCTGCACCGCCGGAAAATGAGGTGTGGACGACCTTGGAGGTTGAACTCCAAACGAGATGCCAGCACCAGCCGACACTCGATGCTTAGAAGAGCCTTTAGAAGCTAACTCTTTCCCTTTTCTCTTGCGTTGAGCAGCAATTGTAGCTGCTAAAGCCGCTTCAACCACAGCTTGTTGTTCAAGGATAAGAGCATCTCCATCACCACCATTACCACCTGCATCATCATCACCATCATTACCCTCGTTCCCACCTGGTCGCTACCCACGCTCGGAATCCGAATCATCATGGATCCAGCGATCATTTTCAGGACATACATAATCAGGATTTGCTGGATGACCAATCAATCTTTTAAATCTAGAAGGAGGAGATTGACGATACTGTTTCATCCTTCGCATGGTATCTGCCTTCATGTTGTCCAAGATAAAGTTATCATTCATATCATTCGGGTCGAGCACCAAATCCCATATAGCATCGTTAACAAACAATTGAATGAAACGCGGATACATCAAGAACTTCACGCGTCATTTTCCAGGAACACACTTTTCCTTCAGATGATCGAAGATCATTTCAGAAAAATTGTAACGCTTATTCAAAACAAGTGCAACAAATGCCGATTATAGCATAATACGGCATTCGTCAAACCCAGCCTTTCGTCCACCAAGGAAGTGAATAAGAACATGAACTAAATACTTGTATTGGGGACACAAGTATGCCTTGTTATACATAGACGCAGTAAGACTACTAGCATAAAACAATCGTCCAAACAGTCCTTGAATCAGATTCTTGTGGTATTCGCTTGGATCATCAATAGTATCATTGAACTGTAACACCCTTCGAATAGTTTCAAAAGAGACGACAACTGGTTTGTTGTTAACCTCGGCAGCAATATGGTCCTCAGCTTCCACATATTGAGCAGTGTTCCAGAATTGGCGAACAATGCTGAACCGAATATCCGGATTAGCAGTAATAGCGTAATGGATACGAGAACGGCGTATAAATGCCAGCATATTACCAAATACATCCTCATCAGGAAAAATTGTGTCAACGAATGCACAGACGTTATGCCGTGTATCAAATGGAAGCAAAGGGACATCCTGAGCTTGTTGATCCTGTGGTGCATCAACAGGCGGATCTTGAGCGACGTTATCAGCCATAAGTCTAAAATAAATAAAATCGAGAATCAGTAATATTTAAATATCATAAAAGTAAAAATTTGTAAAATATTTAAAGTTATCGCTTAAAGATTAATCAGAAAATTAATTTAATTAGAAAAATTAAATTTTTAATATGCCATTCGTTAAATAATCAGGCTGATTCGTTAAAAAGTATAACGAATCATCTGATTCGCAATGAAGTAAATATGTAACGAATTAAGAAGTAGCGAATTACTATTGAAAGATAACGAACTAACCACTAGTTCGTTATAATTTACAAATATCAAACTGATTTGTTAGAAACATTGATTCACTCATTCTAATTCATTTGAATTGCTTAACGAATTGAACACGAATTAGTTCCAATTCGCTAAGCATAACGAATGGCCTTCATAGCTTAATATTTGACTTCACTGGTCAAGGTCAAAATTAACCAAGAACACAAACAGTCAAATGGGTAAATCTGATAACAGTTTCCCCATAATCAATGATGAATATCCGAACAAAAGACCATAGAGATCTCGGAAATCCATTTCGAATCAAATGGTATAGATTTGAGGGTCCAAAACATGATATAAGTCAAGTTAATTGAGGGTTTGAACGAGGCGTAAAAACCCGATAACTACCATTAATCATTAACCCGACAATCAATAATCAAAAACTGATATAAGATCACCATGGAACTCGGAAATACATTCCGATGGTAATGACATCAAACTAAAGTTATTAATCAGAGTATTAAACAGATAGATGAAAGTTTTCATAAACCTTAAAAACCCGATAACAAAACATCAAAATTAACCTAACAAATCCGTGTTATATTTGACGAAAACCACAAAGATGTGATCATCTATACCTTATAAACACACTGGTATAATCAAAATACCGAAAATCAAAGGTTGATAATTCTGAAAATTTTTGGCAGGGTAACTGTATAAAGTGAAGAAGAAGAGTGAATATTAGGACGTTTCGTATGCACGCCGTCCTATATACACTGACATTGCACGATTCCCAAAGTAACGAATCAGATGATTCGTTCAAAATTTGAATTAACGAATCAGGTGATTCGTTAGTATAAATTAACACGTGTCATCACGAATCAGATTTTATTCTTGTCTAATTCGTTAACTTATGCATAACGAATTGAAGTCATTCGTTACAGAGTGCGGAAACGAACTAGGGATACGAACTAGGATGTAGTTCGTTATTCATAATTAACGAATTAAACTTTATTTAAATTTAAATGAATAAATAAATTAAAAAATGAATTAAATATTTAAATAAATAAATAAATAAATGGATAAAAAGAATTACCGAGGACCTTTATCTCGATAATCGAATACCTTAAAGACGTTTCAAGTTTTGAAACCCTTACATTAACATAAATAATATTAGAACAGACGGCTGCTATCGTTACATCGATTAACGTAAAATAATTTAAATAATATGTAAACTATAAAAACAAAATCTTTTGATATTTTTGAAATTTTGTTAAAAAATGAAAAATTTATCATAAAATTATCCGAAAAATAAAATGTAAAACAGGAAAATCTTTTTGTGTTTTTGTATGATTTTTCAAAAGCAGTACATATTTTTGAATTTTTGTCGAGTTTGAGCAGAGAATCATATTGACCAAATTGCCCTTCCATCAGAGCTTTATATTTCAGCCATATTGTGACTGACATTAAGTCGGTCATTGGTATTGTTGTCCACTTAAATCTAATAACAAACTTTCAAGTATTTTTGTGATATGATTAATGGTTCAATTAAAGCACAGAATATCAGAAACTATCAGCCTCTAATCTCGGTTCAAGCTTAATTTGATTTTTGCCATATCATCCCAACTTGACTTAAACCATTATATTGTTGATCAAAATTTGAATTTTATAGAAATTTCTTAGCAATGCATTGAGTTTCTTTTACTATGAGTGAATATGCACGAGTCCATCTGTTGGCTTACATACATTGTATCCCTGGTGTCCGTTTCTTAATGGTATTGAGACGCGCACAAGGGAGGAACAATGTATGACTAACAACGGATTTTGATCAAGTCAGTAATTTGGATTTGTACGAAGTACAGAAGTGATCAAGTTTAATGACTTTTGGTTTGCTCTAAAACCGAGTGAAATATCCATGCATATGAATACCTAGATGATTGAGCCGCATAAAGACTCACAGTGTCCAGAACCTCAAAGCTTGTTATTTGCTTTATGTTATTTTTGGGTGATCAACAAGTATAAGGCTTGAGTATGACAAGTTATTACATTTCTGCCATCCTCACCGAGACTTTTTCTAGAGACTAACACCTCTTTCAATTTGGCGTTTCTTTATGTTTATATAACATACTTTACTCTACATGTTTTTTTAAGACCTACCAATGCACCAATGCAATTAAGCACACAGTCTTTTAAGCTTATTTCTTGCTGGATTTAGGGTCAAGATAGTCAATGTATTATCATTTTCTCTTTTTGCTTCAAAAACTCAAAATTTTGAGGAGCATAAAACAAAATAAAGATAAATTTAATCGCCCCAGTTAACTTAAGTAAATAAATTAATGGCTAACCTATCAAATCAACAAGTGAATAATAGGACCAAGACATGCAAGCATGCTTCACAAACTTAAATAACCGACATACTTTTCAGTGATAAAATAATCTAAAACGCATAACGAACGCCCCAACTACTTTCCATTATCAGGTGAATGGCTAACCCGATCATTTACATGTAAATGTCAGGACCAAACATATACAAGTACATGTCCTTCAAATTTGGGTAATTGACATACTTTTCAGCGCACGTATACAAAAATCTTTTTGGTTTTTCTCTATACATACTTTAAAAACACAATCTTTTTGTCTTTTTCAATTTTCTTATAAACAAAAATAAACTTCACAATTTTTTTGGATTTTTGGATTTTTCTGTACAAACTGAAAACACAATCTTATTGACTTTTCAAATTTTAAAATGTTTTTGGATTTTCAAAATATTTTAAGATAAAACAGTAAAGAAAAGAAATTACAATATTTTTTATTTTTCTTGATTTTCTAATGTTTTTGGATTTTAAAATTTTTAATGTTTTTGGGTTTTATCTATACAAACGAAAAGCACACTATTTTTTTATTTTCTAATTTTTCACCCCCTAAAACCTAAGACCAAAAATAAATTTTAAAATAAAAATAACAGAAAAGAAATATAGACATCCTTGTTTCAGGATATCAGCGAGGGTCTTCAATCCATTTAAACTAAGCAAAAATTGAAAACGCATTTTGTCAAAAGCTTTGGTAAATAGATCGGCTTTCTGAAAGTCAGTATGTACTTTCTCAAGGTCAATTAATTTCTTCTCAACGCAATCTCGTATAAAATGATATCGAATTTCGATATGTTTAGTTTTAGAATGTTGTACGGGATTCTTTGTGATAGATATTGCAGCAGAGTTATCAATCAGAATAGGAGTAGTAAGAAACTTCAAACCGTAGTCGCGAAGATGTTGTATCCACAAAACCTGGGAACAGCAACTTGAGGCTGCAACATACTCAGCTTCGGCAGTTGAAGTGGAGACAGTTGTCTGCTTCTTACACTTCCAGGAAACAAGCCGGTTTCCTAAAAATTGACACCCTGTCGTGGTTGATTCCAAGTTGATCTTGCAACCTCAGTAGTCCGAGTCTGAGAAGGCAGTAAGCTCAAAGTTATCGTCCTTGGGGTACCACAACCCGATGTCTGGATTTCCCCTCAGAAATTGAAGTATTCTCTTAACCGCAGCTAGGTGAGTCACTCGGGGACTTGCTTGAAACCTAGCACAAAGACAAACAGCAAACATAATGTCGGGGCGAGAAGCCGTTAGATACATTAAAGATCCGATCATGGCATGATAGAGGGCAGGATCAACGGTATCCTCCAATTCATCAAGTGATAAATTGTGACCCACGGGGAGAGGAGTTGAAGGGATTTTTCCGGCAGATATCTTGAATCGGCTCAAGACATTGTTCACATACTTGGTCTGGTGAATAAAGATTCCTTTCGCAGACTGGTGAACTTGTAACCCTAAGAAGAAATTCATCTCTCCCATCGAGCTCATCTCGAATTTCGTTTGCATGGACTTCTCGAACTCCTTACATAACGTGTTGCTTGTAGACCCAAAGATAATGTCGTCGACATAAATCTGAACTAGGAGAAGATCGACACCAACAGTCTTATGAAATAAAGTGCAGTCGACAGTCCCTCTCTTGAAGCCGTTATCAGTCAGATGGGCGAAAAGCGTGCCATACCAAGCTCTCGGGGCTTGATGTAGACCATACAGGGCCTTGTTTAATCGGTAAACTCGGTCCGGATAATCAAGATCTTTAAAACCAGGAGGCTGTAAAACAAACACTTCCTCGTGTAGTTCACAATTGAGAAAATCACTTTTAACATCCATTTGATAGACCTTGATATTCTTATAAGCAGCATATTCCAGAAAGATTCGAATCGACTCTAATCTTGCAATTGGAGCATATACTTCTGTGTAATCAATACCCTCTTGCTGATGAAAACCTTGCACCACTAATCGTGCCTTGTTTCTCACGATCACCCCTCGATCGTCTTTCTTACACTTAAATACCCACTTAGTCGGAATAGCTTTCTTGACTCTAGCGGGTTTGTCGATTAAATCCCAAACACCCAAACGTGCAAATTGCTGTAATTCTTCTTGCATAGCTTCTACCCTAGAAGGATCTTCAAGTGCCTTACGAGCTGTTGTCGGTTCTACTTGAGATAGTAAGCAAGTGAATTTTGCAAGATTTACAATTCCCGATGAATGTAAATCAGCATATGCACACAATACGTTATTCTCACTTGACGAAGCAACTTGATGATGTGTTTGAACGCCCACATCAGGTTCTCCAATGATGTTTTCATGTGAATGATAATTATGAATCCGAAGAGTGGGATTCTCAGGATCAACAACATTATCAAATAAGTTAGTGCAATGTTTACCTAGTTCAGGAGATGAAACATTATCACTGTCAAGTTCAATAACTGGATCATCAGCTTGATTATCATCAGAAGAAGTAGATACATTATCAACCTGATTATCATCACACGGATCTTCAGTTGGAGCAGGAGTTGTTGCTTCAACAACATTAGAACTTGAAAATCTTGGAATGGCCAAATGATCTTCAAAGTATGTTCGAACCAGATCTTCGACTATATTCTCGGTTGACGGAGTAAATGAATTAAATAAGCCATCATAGTCAAAAATCCAGTCAGGTGTAACGATTCCGACGAAACCAAGTATACCCTAGCCGGTAGACAATAGTTACGTTATATTTAATGTCGGGTACATGAATTACCATAATAATTATACGAGAATACATGGTTCACTGTATTGATTGTACGTGAATATATAATTCATCGTATTGAATATGCGATTAATCGATCGATAGTTATTGAAACCCGAACGAATCGAGGGTTCAATTACAGACGATATCTATAATATTTAGTGATTTTACGAAGCATTAATGCTTCGGGATAAGTAAAGTACGGCACAGAAAAAGAATTTTCGATTTAATGGTACGTCGGTACGTTAAACGAAACCTTTAATACCAAACCGAGCAAGAGACGATCGATCAAGCCGAAAAAGATGCACAATAATTAATAATATGATGTTTTAAGTTAATAAATGTCATGGTTTAAGTTTTTAAAGTCTTTAAATCGGTTTTATATAAATTTCATTTTTTTTAACCCGAAAACGACCGTTTTAGCCTCGTTTTAAGCCGAATTAAACATTTAACCGAAAAACGAACTGAACCAGATTATCCAAAACATTATCCGGATTCCTGAAATCCAAACATGTGGCTAAGAATGGAGAAGTGGGTCCCACCCCACCCCCTATGTGGTCCGATCGGCTTGGGGTAACACCCCTAGCCTTTCATTTATTTTTTTCATCCAACCATTCAACAATCTTCATTTTCTCTCAACTCCATGGACTAAAAACCGAGATATTTAGCAAGAAAACCGAGGTAAAAATCGAGTTATTTACATGTTCATCTTCGTTTCTTGAGTTTTCTTGCAAGAAAATGAGGTTTTCAAGTGAAAAATGGTGAAAACCCGAGATGAAACCGATTCTTGCATGATCAAGTGATGTATACGGGTTATACAAGGGATCTTGGTCCAAGAAAGGAGTTAAACGAACCAAAAACGAATTTTTACGGTTTAAACTCTAGTTTTGAAACAATAACCGAAACTATAGTGTAAGAGGCTTGATTGTGAGTGTAACTTGCTTGGTATTGTGGTATGTTGGTTGTAGGTTCTGTATTTAGTGGTAGATAAGGCGGAAAGACGAGTTTGTAGCTTGTAGTAGCGGAAAACGAAAGGTATATTCGGTTTATGTTCGGTTATGGATTTTTGGACAGATTGTTGACGGTTTAGAGTTAGGTCATGAAATTTTACAGAGGTGTTAAACATATGAAAATAAGTGTTCTGTGAAATTTTGGTAATTTTTGGACAAAGGATGAATATTTGGTGAATTTAATGCTCGGTTTTGGCCAAAAATGGTGAAAAATAGTTAAATATCATGAAAAATTCTGGAAAATTCCAGATAAGCTTTTTATAACATGCAAAAGTCACACACATAATTTTAGCTCAGTTGGAGAAGTCTAAGTAGGCTTTTCGGTTAAACGAGTTCTAGGGTTTTCTAGCTCGGTTTTAGTGAAAATGGCATGTAAAAAGAGATTTTGGTTCTGGAAAAATTACAGGGGACTATGTGGATGGCAGGGGTCATCCAGGAAAAATTTGGGATTTTTCTAAGGTGGTTTGGTATTTACGACATATTTAGTGTTTAAATGGTGTTTAAAAATAGATAAATAAATTGTAAATATAAAAATTAATTCTGGAAATATTTTTATAAATTTACCCACTGTCAAAATGTTATTTGTGCAAAATCTCAAAATCCGAGGATAAACGGATAATTATTTGGAATAAAAGTGAACTTTTATAATATAAAACGCGTAAACCAGCAAAGTTCGGGTAGACGAGCTGACTGTTGTATAAAAACCCTAAAAATGAACTATTTTCATATAACTGACTTAAACAAGTAAAAATAAATTATCCGAAAATAATTCGGATGATTTGGGTAATTTTAAACGATTTAACAGTTTCCGGTGCACTAAAGACGGAAACGGGTCCCGCGGCCAATCGGGGCGTCTAAACCGAGCTCTAATTTCACAACTTTAATTAAATTATCAGTCAACCACTATTTTCAGGTCGTGTGTGACAAAACTCATTTTTGAAACGTAAAAACAGATAACCGTGCTAGGCACGCAAAACGGGGAAAAACAAACTAATAGTAATTTTGACTACTGAACTCTAAACGATATCACAATCTGAGTCCGGAGAAGTGTTTCTGGGTTAACATTGCCCCCGGAATGGGTACAGTACTGGGTTAACAGTGTCCCCAGATGTACCGGTTGATACGGTTAAAGATTATATAAACAATAATTGTATAATAACGATCGTAGGGATCATAATACAGATTGGACGTGTTAACTGATAATGATTGTTGTTACCTGCTTGCATGTGCTAAGGTGAGTTTCACAATAATTGCATGCTTTTCAGGTACAATTAAGATGAAGTGATTGCTTACGTGCTAAGTGCTTGATGTGTGTAAGATTTGCGTGCGGGATGTTAGGATACATTATAATAAATAGAATTATGTATCGTATTGTATGATGTGTGCATCACCTAGACGGTAGTGAAATACGAGAAAATGTAATTTGAAGTATATTAAGGTATTCAGTTTTCTTTATAAACAATGTGGTTGATATCAGAGGTGTCTGTTGCATCCTGTTTACGTTTCCGCTGCGGTTACGGGGTGTTACAGAAGTTGGTATCAGAGCCATTGGTTATAAAGATTTAGGATGTCTTTAAAAGATACCTAAAATATAACCAGTAGCTCAAGTATTATAGGATTTGAATATTAACTAATAATTTATAGTGACGAGATCTGGATGAACTTGGATGGACAAGTGAGTAATTATGGTCCGGAACATAATAACAGACTTGTCCGCACGAGGGAATTCAGGGGAAGTCACGGGGAACGTAGTAGGTAAAATGGCAACATATGTGTAAAGTATATAATATTATTTATGCGTGCTAATGTGTATACATATATATATGTACATATCTTGTGGGTACATGTATTGAGAAATAGGACCCGGATAAGGAACCGGGGGATGAAATAATAAATGTACCGAGGATGCTGAAATTCCCAGAGCATCGGTTGATGATAAGTCTGACTTATCGGGCCATAGTTATGATAGTACCAAATTAGATCTCCCGTTTGACATTAACCAGAAATATCTAGTAACCGTCACTCTCAACCAAAACTGATAAATCCCTTACCCTACCAATACCGGTACCGTATATTCTAATAACCCCCTATGTTCACCCGAACCGCCGACCCTCACGTACAGATGGACCTGTACCTGAACCCATTCTTATTCCATTAAGGTAAAAAAAAATAATAATAATAAATTTGATAATAAATGAGCAGATAAAAATAATATATAGAAATATATATGTGTATTTCTCACTCTCAAACCTATGAGACATACCACCTCTAGATCGAGAATTACCGACATTAGCGAACCTAGAACGCCTGAGGACATTGACTGAGCAAGGGATAGAGTTTCTCATAATAGTAATTGATAATATTTGAATGCAACATGGGTTGCGCGATTACCTTGAACCGTGCAACTCCCTATGTTATCCTTACATCCGTTAGATGCCTATACCCAAGTATACTTGAATAGAATGATTACCCATACACAAAGAGGTGTTGGAATCATTATAGCATAGTTGGTTTTTCGTTCGTAGGTGGTATACCGTGTATGCCGGATATACAAATAGACACGGATATTATAACTCCGTGGTACGTAATCGTTTGGTGCTCACGGTGAGCATGTATTGGTTATGCTGACATGCAGAAGGATATTGAAATCAAGCATATTAAACATTAATCTTTGTTGAGAAAGATCTATATGTCAGTTGGTGACAAGGGTTATGGAACATATTTAAACGTTAACCGACGTCAGGATAAGTCCATATAATATTATATTTGTGGGACATATATACTAGATACTGGTATGTGTAATATGTATGATAATATTTGGTGTGTATGTGTACCTGCTGTAATGATTGAGCTGGTAACGAGTTATACGGTGAGATTAGTATTGATTACTGCGTAGGGATGGGTACGGCAGAATGACATAAAAAGAGTAACTCCAATGATGGAGATTGATATGATCTAGTTGATTGCTCAAAGATAGCAAATGATGATATCGAATGTCGTATCACAGATCACTGCTAGTGTTGATGCAAATGTGATCGCAGAATTATAGATCGAGCAATCACATGAATATGAATATTTCAATTCTTAGTGGTATTACTAAGAGTGATAATGTCCCACCGAATACTATTATGACTACAAGTATTAGTTATAAACTAAACATGAATAGTAGTCGTAATGGATTAGATCCGGTATGAAGGATATGGTTGTGGTTGTGTTAAGGAAATTATTAATAGTTTACTGATGGTAAAGGGAGGAATAGATTAGCAAGTGGATAGAAAAGATCGAAATGGTTAAGGATATTGGTAAGAGTCTAGAACATTGTGTAGTGAAATATGCTACAGATATGTTGGTAAATTATGTTGTATCGTGATGGGACACGATGGTACAAAATTATAGCTAGAAAATTATTACTCAGATGATATGGTCAGAATTTAAAATTCTTGTGCTAGAGCACTTTTATTCGAGTAA
Source organism: Bidens hawaiensis (assembly GCF_021521415.1). Lineage (NCBI taxonomy): Eukaryota > Viridiplantae > Streptophyta > Magnoliopsida > Asterales > Asteraceae > Bidens > Bidens hawaiensis. The sequence continues at coordinate 61,106 of NW_027499499.1, read as the reverse complement.
TTAAGTTCAGAGATTGGAAACTGAGCTATGGAAGATAGAAATGTTGTGTGCTGATCACTTAGAACACGCTAATCGTTTGAAGGAATTGTCATGTCTGGTAACATAGCTAATTACTCCTGAAACTAAGCAAAGTGAGCGCTATATTGGGGACTAACTCCATCGATAAGGAGTATAGTCAATCCTGTAAAATATACAACCTTTGGAAGGGTTGTGTCACAAGCCAGCATTGATATATTTGACTCTATGGGAAGCGGAATGAAAGGACGTTAGGTGAGACGTCGAGTGTTAAAGAAGAGAAATGATAAAGGGATAGTGCAAGATAGGCTTTTGAATAAGTAGGTATGTCCTACAACCCAGGATTATACTAAGACTAGTTCTGGTGTGAAAACATGAACCGCATGAAGGGTCCTTCCCTAAATGTGGAAAATATGGTTATCGGCAGGAAGAAGAATGTCGACTGATAGTAGGCCACATGTGTGGTAAAGATGGACGTAATGCCCCAATTGTAGAACCAATTGAAGCCATGTGAACTGACAACCCCAACCCATTCGTGTACAACCACTCCGAACCCAACAACTTCAATAACAATCCATCCAAAGAAATCAATTATGCCAAACAGTTGTACTTGCTATGAATGTGGCAGTACAGAACGTTTCAAGAGAAATTGCCCAAAGTTGAACCAAGGTGTAGTTGGAAGACGAACCTCATGACAAGCATCAACCTCTGATCAAGCAAGGAGCCGTGCTTTTGTGAGTAATTCGAATAAAGCACGTCATGATCCAAAGGTGGTATTAAGTATGTTGTAGTCTTAAATCAATAGGCTTCAGTGATATTTTTACGGTCGCCGTTAGAAGTTAGTTCCTGTTAACCTCCTATCATTTGGAAAGATACTGATTAGTGAAACTATAGAACCCTATACTGTAGAATCGCTAACGGTAAACCTCTAATGGTTAACTAAATTGTTCGGAATTGTCCTATTATTCTGAACGATTAACCTTTCCTTATTAACCTACGACCAGTAAAGTTAAGAAGTTTTGACGTAATAGTTAACATGGATTGGCTAACTCAACATGAAGCTGAAATCAAATATGAAAAGAAGATGATTAGAAGCACTCTTTCGGACGATGAAGCGATTAGATACAGAGAAAAGTGTACGATTTAAAAGAAAACATATAGAAGATGTTTCGGTGATACGTAAATATCCAGAAATTTTCCCAGAAGAACTTCCTAGATTACCGCCAACCCGACAGGTCGAATTCAGAATCGATTTAATACCTCAAGCTGGCCATGTTGCTAAAGCATCCTACCGACTTGCACCAACTGAAATGCAAGAATTATTGGATAAGGTTTTATACGACCTAGTTAATCACCATGGGGTGCACCAGTGTTATTTGGGAAATGAAGGACGGAAGTGTTAGGATATGTATTGATTAGGGAGAATTGAATAAAGTGACGATCAAGAATAGGTATTCACTTCTTCGAAGTAAATGATCTGTTTAACCAACTGCAAGGGGCGATTTATTTTTAGAAAATTGATCTTAGATATAGTTATCACCAAATGAAAAATCCAAGAGGAGGACGTTGCAACAATGGCGTTCCGGACTCGCTACGGCCATTATGAATTCTTATTCATGCCGTTCGGGTTAACAAATGCGCAGGCAGTATTCATGGAACTCATGAACCGAGTTTGTAAACCTTACTTTGACAAATTTGTCATAGCATTCATTGATGATATTTTGATATATTTGCAACGTAAAGAAGAGCACGAACGACGTTTAAGGAAAATTATGGAAGTGTTAAAGCAAGAGGAGTTGTACGCGAAGTTTTCGAAATGTGATTTTGAATACAGAAAGCATAATCCCTTGGTCATGTTGTAAAGCAACAAGGATTTCACATAGATCCAAATAAGATAGAAACCATTAAAATTGGCAGTCACCCAAGGCGCCCAAGGAAATGCGCCAATTTTAGGACTAGCCGGAGACTATCAGCGGTTTATTGAAGAACTTTTAGTATTACCCAACTCATAATCCTTTGTACGACACAAATGTACAAATTTTATAGATGATAAGAGACCGCAGTCTCATATTCAACGAAGATGGGTCGAGTTGTTAAGCGATTATGACAGTGACATCCATTATCACCCCGGCAAGGCTAACGTCGTAGCCGATGCCTTGAGTAGGAAAGATCGGGTTAAGCCATTGCGAGTGCGAGCGCTGGGGGTGATAGTCCAGTCGAACCTTTCGGACCTGATTCGAGTCGCTCAACGTGAGGCGTTGAAAGAGGAACAATTGGAAAAGGAGGGACTTTACGGCAATGAGAAGAATTTCGAACAGCGCGTGGACGAGATTCTCTATTTCAAAAATCGGGTTTGGATCCCGACCCTCCATGATCTTCGTGAATTAATCATGGACGAAGCGCATAGATCGAAATATTCCATACATCCGGGATCGGATTAGACTATTGATGATACGAATATCTGAAAGGATTTTATTAATGGCCGAGTTTGGAGAAAGATATGGTTACGTATGTTGGTGAATATTTAAGTTATGCAAGAAATAAGGCTGCACACCGAAAATCCTAGGGAACGTCACAACGACAGAAAATTCGCCAATGATAGTGGGAATAAATTTACAATGGATTTCGGGACGCAAATTCCCAAGATATATCAAAGGCATGATGTAAATTGGGTAATCGCGGATCGATTAACCAATCCTCGCATTTCATCCCAATCCATGACGATTACCACAATGAATCCTCGCCCAAATTCATGATGGTGAAATGGTATCTCGTCGTGGAGTACCATTTTCAATTATCTCAGATCGAAATAGTCATTCTACTTACATTATTGGAAGGTGGGGAAGGAAGCATCGAGAGCTTGAAGCTTTCTATGGGTGAAGTAATTATCACCAATTTGTTAAATTGAAAATGGGCGTCAATCAAGCCATAAGATTTGAATTGACTCGAGAAACAACCAATCGGATTTATAATATTTAAGATAAGTTGAAAGCAGTGCGAGATTGGCAAAGGATTTATGCCAACATTCAAAGGAAACCATTGTCACCGGAAAGAGGTGACAAGGCATTTTTAAGGCATCACCTTCGAGAGGTGATATAAGGTTTGGCAAAACCGAATATAGCTCCTTAATATATTGGACCTTATGAGACTATCTCTATGATTGGTCATTTAGTTTATCGATTAAAGTACTCCAGGGGCTAAGTACTATACATGACGTTTGGCCATGTATACGGATTGAAAAGTACCTAAGCGACGAGGCAACGAAAGTACCAGTAATGGAGGTACTCATAGAAGACATGCCTGATATCATAAATAATTCCGTAGAGTTAGTAGACGGGAAAACTAAACGGTTTGGACACACCAAGCTTTATTGATTAAGATTAAGTGGAATTCACAGCGAGGACCAGATTGTACCTGGTAACGCGAGGGTGAATTCTGAAGGAAAAACCCTCCACTTTTCTCTCGGAAGGGGAGTGTAAAATTTCGAGGACGAAATTTCTTAACGGGGGGAGAATGTAACGATTCCGACGAAACCAAGTATACCCTAGCCGGTAGACAATAGTTACGTTATATTTAATGTCGGGTACATGAATTACCATAGTAATTATACGAGAATACATGGTTCACTGTATTGATTGTACGTGAATATATAATTCATCGTATTGAATATGCGATTAATCGATCGATAGTTATTGAAACCCGAACGAATCGAGGGTTCAATTATAGACGATATCTATAATATTTAGTGATTTTACGAAGCATTAATGCTTCGGGATAAGTAAAGTACGGCACAGAAAAAGAATTTTCGATTTAATGGTACGTCGGTACGTTAAACGAAACCTTTAATACCAAACCGAGCAAGAGACGATCGATCAAGCCGAAAAAGATGCGCAATAATTAATAATATGATGTTTTAAGTTAATAAATGTCATGGTTTAAGTTTTTAAAGTCTTTAAATCGGTTTTATATAAATTTCATTTTTTTTAACCCGAAAACGACCGTTTTAGCCTCGTTTTAAGCCGAATTAAACATTTAACCGAAAAACGAACTGAACCAGATTATCCAAAACATTATCCGGATTCCTGAAATCCAAACATGTGGCTAAGAATGGAGAAGTGGGTCCCACCCCACCCCCTATGTGGTCCGATCGGCTTGGGGTAACACCCCTAGCCTTTCATTTATTTTTTTCATCCAACCATTCAACAATCTTCATTTTCTCTCAACTCCATGGACTAAAAACCGAGATATTTAGCAAGAAAACCGAGGTAAAAATCGAGTTATTTACATGTTCATCTTCGTTTCTTGAGTTTTCTTGCAAGAAAATGAGGTTTTCAAGTGAAAAATGGTGAAAACCCGAGATGAAACCGATTCTTGCATGATCAAGTGATATATACGGGTTATACAAGGGATCTTGGTCCAAGAAAGGAGTTAAACGAACCAAAAACGAATTTTTACGGTTTAAACTCTAGTTTTGAAACAATAACCGAAACTATAGTGTAAGAGGCTTGATTGTGAGTGTAACTTGCTTGGTATTGTGGTATGTTGGTTGTAGGTTCTGTATTTAGTGGTAGATAAGGCGGAAAGACGAGTTTGTAGCTTGTAGTGGCGGAAAACGAAAGGTATATTCGGTTTATGTTCGGTTATGGATTTTTGGACAGATTGTTGAAGGTTTAGAGTTAGGTCATGAAATTTTACAGAGGTGTTAAACACATGAAAATAAGAGTTCTGTGAAATTTTGGTAATTTTTGGACAAAGGATGAATATTTGGTGAATTTAATGCTCGGTTTTGGCCAAAAATGGTGAAAAATAGTTAAATATCATGAAAAATTCTGGAAAATTCCAGATAAGCTTTTTATAACATCCAAAAGTCACACACATAATTTTAGCTCAGTTGGAGAAGTCTAAGTAGGCTTTTCGGTTAAACGAGTTCTAGGGTTTTCTAGCTCGGTTTTAGTGAAAATGGCATGTAAAAAGAGATTTTGGTTCTGGAAAAATTACAGGGGACTATGTGGATGGCAGGGGTCATCCAGGAAAAATTTGGGATTTTTATAAGGTGGTTTGGTATTTACGACATATTTAGTGTTTAAATGGTGTTTAAAAATAGATAAATAAATTGTAAATATAAAAATTAACTCTGGAAATATTTTTATAAATTTCCCCACTATCAAAATGTTATTTGTACAAAATCTCAAAATCCGAGGATAAACGGATAATTATTTGGAATAAAAGTGAACTTTTATAATATAAAACGCGTAAACCAGCAAAGTTCGGGTAGACGAGCTGACTGGTGTATAAAAACCCTAAAAATGAACTATTTTCATATAACCGACTTAAACAAGTAAAAATAAATTATCCGAAAATAATTCGGATGATTTGGGTAATTTTAAACGATTTAACAGTTTCTGGTGCACTAAAGACGGAAACGGGTCCCGCGGCCAATCGGGGCGTCTAAACCGAGCTCTAATTTCACAACTTTAATTAAATTATCAGTCAACCACTATTTTCAGGTCGTGTGTGACAAAACTCATTTTTGAAACGTAAAAATAGATAACCGTGCTAGGCACGCAAAACGGGGAAAAACAAACTAATAGTAATTTTGACTACTGAACTCTAAACGATATCACAATCTGAGTCCGGAGAAGTGTTTCTGGGTTAACATTGTCCCCGGAATGGGTACAGTACTGGGTTAACAGTGTCCCCAGATGTACCGGTTGATACGGTTAAAGATTATATAAACAATAATTGTATAATAACGATCGTAGGGATCATAATACAGATTGGACGTGTTAACTGATAATGATTGTTGTTACCTGCTTGCATGTGCTAAGGTGAGTTTCACGAGCCCCTTTTTCGGAATTGTTTTTAAATATTTTCTCGGGGCGGAAGCATGTTACTACTGAAACGTTTAAGTACATACTGAACGCATGGATTTGCGTGTATTTATATATATTTTATCGTACGGGAATCGTATGGAAATGTACTAAGATGGTAATTGTCTGAATTGCTAACATTGTAAGGCCCCGCAACACGAGTGATTAGCTGAAAGCCGGTAGAGTGTGGATAGTACTATTGGTCTGACAAACCCAACTGGTCCGGCATGGATTTGCTGATGTTTCCCAGCCAGTTGCACATGTCTATTTTGTTGTTATATATTTTTGCTATGTAATGTTAGACATAGCGGTTTGGGGCAGGTTCGTGGGCGGAGTATGCCACGGGGGTTGTGTGTGGATAGTCAGAGGTTTCACTTGTGGGCTCAGCATAATTACATCGATAATATTATATTCTGATAATGATTTATCATGGTTTACTCGAATTGTGAAACTCACCAACTATTCGTAGTTGACCCGTTTTCTCACATGCTTTTCAGGTACAATTAAGATGGAGTGATTGCTTACGTGCTAAGTGCTTGATGTGTGTAAGATTTGCGTGCGGGATGTTAGGATACATTATAATAAATAGAATTATGTATCGTATTGTATGATGTGTGCATCACTTAGACGGTAGTGAAATACGAGAAAATGTAATTTGAAGTATATTAAGGTATTCAGTTTTCTTTATAAACAATGTGGTTGATATCAGAGGTGTCTGTTGCATCCCGTTTACGTTTCCGCTGCGGTTACGGGGTGTTACACTGGACCTTTCCCTTGAGGAGGAGTGGTGTACTTTTGACAGTCCACATGATCCCATTCCTCAACACAACCAGAAGTGAAATTAAATACTCTTTTCTCTGGAGACGCATATCCCAAGAAATATCCTTCAATGGCCTTTTCTTCAAACTTACTTGCATCATTCTTCAGCATTGTACAAGGACAACCAAAAGGTTCCAAATACTTTAAGTTAGGCTTTAGATTGTTTAAAAGCTCATAACTTGTTTTCTTGAGTCTCTTAACAGTTAAAACCCAATTAAGCGTATAGCAAGCCGTATTCACCGCCTCATTCCAGAATTGGACAGGAAGCTTAGAATCAGCAAGTATAGTTCTTGCCGCTTCAATCAAGGTTCTATTCTTCCATTCAGCAACACCATTTTGTTGTCATAGGGTGCACTATATTCTTGATGAATTCCTTTTTGAATGCAAAAGAAATCCAATACAGTATTCTTGAATTCAGTACCATTATCACTTCGAATTCTCCTCACCTTTTGTTTGTATAGTGATTCGATCTTAGTGTTAAGGTTTTGTACCAAAACAGGCGTTTGATCTTTTGAACTCATAAATAAAACCCATGAGTATCTTGAATAATCATCGGTGAAAACAAGATAATACCAGTCTCCAGAGATACTAGCACGATTCACAGGACCAAAGAGATCCATATGAAGTCGTCCAAGAGGAGTATCAATAGAATTCAATAACTTAGAAGGATGAGACTTTTTCTTCTGCTTGCCCTTCTTGCATGCAATGCAGTGATCAGATAACTTAAAGTTCTTCAACGAGACACCCTCAACTAAGTCATTAGCCATTAAATAATTCATCTTTCGAAAATGAATGTGACCCATTCTACGATGCCATAGAATATAGTCCTTCTCGGTTGCTTTGGAGACAAAACATGTTTCAATAGACGTTGATACTTTAGAAATCACATTTAAGACATAAATATCATTTGATCGTGGTGATCGCATGACAACCATGTCCTCGGGTATCACGTATCCTGGTTTCAAAATAAGACATCTTTATCAGTAAATACCGTGATGTACTTCTTATCGCAAATTTGCGACACACTCAATAAATTATGGTCCACCTTGTCACAGTAATTGACCTTTTCAAAAGTAATGTGACCATTTGAAACTTCACCTTCTTGTGTGATCATGCCCCCAGAATTCCCAGCAAACGCCACATAACCCCCTTGAATATTTCTCACATTGGTTAATAGGTTGAGATTTTCATTGATATGACGAGAACATCCACTATCCATTATACAGTTTTCACCAGACACAGTCTTAGATGTACCCTACACACAAACGAAAATGATTAGTTCAAAAAGGCAGCCCAGGCCTCAGTCTTGGGCACATTTTGGTTTTCTTGAGAAATTTTAAACTTAGCCGAATTCAACTGTTGTTCAGCAACTTGAGAATAAGTTACCGGCTTCTTAGACTTTCGTCGTAGATATGCAGCTTGAACAATGTTTGAATTTGTGTTCTTACATATGGGCTCAGTTGGAATAAATTTTGGTTCACTTAACCATGAGTTTCATTCACATGAATTACCTTTCGAGGATTCACATTTAAAAACATAATGTGTGTATCATCCTCACATGATACAGGACGTTTTAGAATCTCCTTTATCACAGGAACCGGTTTCGAATGGTCCTTGACAAAAGGATGAAGATTTTGAAATTTATGTTGTCCACAATTCCTCACAACGTGACCTTGTTAACCGCAAAGAAAACAACTTCGCATGTCCACACGATCATTTTGAGATTTAACAGTAACATATGACAAAGAAGGATGATAAGTCACATTCTTGGTACAGCTTTTAGTTAAATCATCAGATGACACTGACTTCTTCTTTAGATAAAAATCCAAATTAGAACAATTAGAAAAACTTTGCAAAGTATCAGTTCCAGTGGATTTTACAAACTGAACTTTCTTAGATTGTTTTAAAACTTGTTTTTCTTTAGTCAAAGGATCAGATGTCATTGATGTTTTAGCTTGAGCATATCGACATTCAAGATCGTGAATCTTAGAGGTTTCATTGTGAAAAACACTTTCAATCAGTTCTGGTTTAATGATACTAATTGGAATGTCTTTCTCAGTGAACATTGTGTCAATCCCTTTCAACTTAAACACACGACCGGTTGTTGACTTTGAAACTGTAGGATTGATAAAGCGCATCAAATCCTCATCATAAACTTTAGGATTTTCTGGTTTCTTATTCTTAACTGGTTTAACCTTAGCATGGTCTTCTTTTCTCACATGAGGTTTGAATAAACCATACACAGCTTCCTCAAATTCATGAGGTTCACAAAGAATGTGATTAGAACTTGGAATGTTCTTGTTTTTGTGTATTACGTCAGGTTCAAACACATCCTCAATAATCACTTTGTCAACATTTTCAACAAAGATTTAGTGCTTTCAATATGAGGTTTTTGAGTCGAAGATTGGGCTTTAACAGTTTCAAATTTAACAGGTTTAGATTTTCTGAAATCACAGGTTCTTTTTCAATCAAATCATCTTCTTTTCTAGCAAACGGAGTTGGCTTATAATCATTCTGAAAATGAGGTGGAATTTCAACAATACCTATACCTTTCTTTGAGTCTTTTTCTTACCAGATACTTCAATTATTTCATTAAGCAAAAATGATGAATTTCTAAATTTATCCAATTTGTTCTTCAACTCGAGAACCTCATTCTCAAGTTCAGTTATCTTTGATCTATGTTTCAAGATTTCTTGAAATTTTTGATCATTTATTGTCATTTTAACAGATAACTCAGCCTTAAGATCATGGTTACTTATCGAAAAAGCTTCAATCTTCTCTCGAGATCTCATTTGAGATTCAAGAGATTGTCGATAAGTATCCTTAAGTGAAGCAATCTCTTTCACTAAATTATCGTTATGATTCTCTAAAGACTCTAACTTTGGTTTGTTAGTCTCACATTCAACACAAGTTACTTTAACATAAGAAGTAGCAGAGATAGAATGACTAACCTCATTGATCTTTGCCATGCAAGCAAAAACAGTTGGAGGCTTGTCACATGAGTCGTCAGAATCAGATTCAGAATCATTGTCAGAGGACAACTCACTTCCACTTGCATCTTGAAAGTCTTTAGTTAGCCCAAACATAGCCAAATTAGCTTGATTATCATTACACATCAGTCGTTGTGACCAATCATTTCCATCAGCTAACATAGCTTGTGACCCAGAAGTAGACGGTTTCTTTTCAGCATCATTACCTCGTGATGTAGAAGAATTTTATTTTGACCACGAGGACCAGTATACTCCTTTTTCGGCTTGTCACATTCTTTTGCAAAATGCCTGAACTCTTGACAATTGTAACATTTAACTTGTCAAATCCCAATTTTTGTTCAAAGCAGGAAGATCTTTGTCAGTCCTTTGCATGAATCTCTTAACCTTACGGACAATCATAGCCATGTTCCACTTCAAATCCATGATCTCTAAGTCATCTAGATCAATTTGATCATAATCTTCATCAGTCAAATCACTTGTGGCTATCTTACTACTCACCAAATTCTCATATGAAGACATGAAGGCTGTCAGAAAAGCAAAATTTTGTTCAGCTTCCTTCTTGTTTACACTTGGTGGTGGAGCAAATAGATTTGTAGCAGATGAATTTCCAGACCCAACAGAAACACCAGGTGATCCAGCAGTGTAGAAACATGCTCTTGGATCATTATAGATGGTTGTTTCATTTTCATTTGCATTCTGTGTAAGAAATGCAGTGATTGGAAAAATAGTTGAATTTATAGGCATACTACCACCATAGAAAGCAGGATCTTGACTTTCCTTGGAGGACTTCTGACATTTAAGATCGTATTCTCTTGCTTCAATCTTTTGCAAGAATTCAGTTGCAGTCAAGTCTTCATTCGTGAAATAGTTATTCTCTTTCAGAACCATTAAAAACGTAGAATAAAAACTTGGTAGTGCACTCTTGATAGTGTCAATCTTGTCAACCTCGGAAGTTTCCAATTTTATTTTGTCCATCTCAGCAATCAAGTGATTAAACCTAGTAGTCATCTCCTCAATTGTTTCTCCTTTCAATAAGTTAAAATTTCGAAGTTGAAACTTAAGCATTACCTTCTTACTCTCAGCTGTATTCCCCATGCTCCTCATACGAATATGTTGAAAAAGGAAGCACAGATCTTTATGCTACCCACTTGGTGAAAGATGTTTTCGGGTAAAGCCATAGAAAGAGTAGAATAAGCCTTTGTATCAATCTCTAATGCTTTCTTCTCTTCTTGTGAATATTGAGAAATAGCTTTAGGAGTGTAACCAATAGTGTCATCTCCAATCATTGGAACAACATATACCTCATCTAAGCAATATGAGCAGTCAGGATGAACAGAACCCAAATGAGCACGGAAACGGGGTTCCCATTTAACAAAATCGCAAAATTTCATCAACCTTGGACATTTTGAATGTGAGCCTATTTCAGTATCAAGTTGCAATATTTGTTGCATTAACATATTCTGTGAAGCTAGTGCATACATACCAGCCATGTTTGTTAAATGATAAATTTCAAGCTCTAAGGGTTAAAATTGAAAATAAGATTATCGAACTGTGAACAGTAAGGGTAACGAACTGTGAACAGTAGTAACGAATCACAACTTAACGAAGTTAAGAGTGTTCAGGTAACGAATTAGAACTGATGTTTGACGAATTTGAAACAGTAATCTTGACGAATTGGAAACAATTTATAACGAACTGGTTCACGAATTGAGTAACGAAATAGGAGGTTTTTTTTAACGAATCACTAATAATAATCTTAGCGACTTAATTAGCGAATCAGCTACAGTTGATGATGAATCACCCTATAGCGAATTAGGCAGTTACAACGGTTTGTAACAAACCTCTGACAACAAATGTCACGTGGCAAAAGTTGTTACAAAACAGTTTTCGAGGCAGAACACGTGTCACACGAACTACTGAACGAGAATTAGAATACTCAGCGAATTGGTTCACGAATCTGATGATAATATTAACGAATTAGCTAATGTTGTCAACGAATTAGCCAAATTGTTAACAAATCAAGCTGAAAGGTTAAAGAATTAAAGTGAATCTTCAAACCTTCAAACTCAAATTTTCAGATCTCTGGAAAAACTTATGAACACAGATCCAGAAATTAAATCTGGATTACTAACTCAATACTTAACCAAATCGTTCACGTAAACTACCAAAACACTCGGTAACACAACATGAATCCAAATCTTACCATCTCGTATACTCAATTACCTTAAATCAAAACCAATCTGACCAAAACCAATCCCCTGTTTCTCGGCCAAACCAAATCAATCAATCAACAGTCCAAATTCTAACTCCTTACAACCAAATCACATCAATACCTTACCAATCTCAAATCCAAACTAGTCAATCCATTTCCAATTCTGAATAAACATAATTCAATTCAAAATCAAACCGGATCTAAACTTAACACAAAATAACAATGAATCGTCAAATAATAACGAATTAACTATCAAATCAAGAGCAAAAGAGCACCTAAAGCTCTGATACCACTTGTTTGATCTCGTTAATCTCTAACACAGATCTCAGATCCGATCTATGTATAATTAACCTAACACGGATCTACTTCGTAATTGCTATTGGTCGTCAGTTAATACGTTATATATATATGTTATATTAATTGTATGTATGTATGTATGTATGTATATGTATAATAAGATTAGTATGAAGCTTGAGAGAGAATCTGGACATAGGTTCGTTAATTAGACTCAAATGTTTAACATTAACTGTGGACTAAGGCCACTATAAATAGAAGATGGATCTAGTTCGTTAACATTCCATAACGAACTAGAGTCCACTTCGTTACATGCACTTTAAATGAAATAACTTAACGAAACACCTCCTGATTCGTTAAACATCCTTAACGAATCAGGAGGGATATTAACTTAGATCTAGTTCGCTAAACATCCTTAGCGAACTAGACTATACATTAACGAACTATAAAGATAACTTAATATTTTATTACATAAATAAAACGACAAATACATTAACGATAAATACAAAGACTCGAGACGCAAAACCGTGTACTAACAGATTAAAATAATCCGAAAAAAAATGGTTCGGGTTCTAGTTCGTAAATCAAAAACGAGAAAAGCCGGGTTATTACAGTTGTGTTGGACCAGACTTTGTGGGACTCTGGTCATATCCTCATGCCTCCATGCGAACACGTCGGCGTTATGCAACAATACCTCCTTTAAACCGGCCTTCCCTTTGTCGGATAGCTGGGACCCAATTCTCACTGTTTGATCCGGATGTTCCCCATTTAAAACCCATTACTCCACCCCTTTCCTTGACTTGGTACCCTTTCCAATGCTGGCTATTTTTTCCGTAGATGACCAGATGATGGCTATTCCTTTAGGGGTGGGGAACCTCATGTACCCATGGACTATGGATGGGACAGCTCGGAGTGATTTCATGTCGGGTCTACCTAGTATACAATTGTACTTCGACGGTGCCCAAACGACAGAGAAACGGAGGTAAACTGTTCGGGCCTTCTCTCCCTCCTGGAGAATGAACAGGAGAGTGAGGGAACCTAGAAGCTCCACTACTTCCCAGGGAATCCCATCAGTGGGCATACGTCTTTCTCCAGTCGACTTCGGACCTATTTCTGCAACCTCACAAAACAGTGTTCGTGCATTACTTCGACTCCACTTCCCCCATTGACGTGGACTCGAGCGACTTGGTGCCCCGCCACACTTGCTGATATGTTCAGAGGCATTTCCCTGGCTTCATCTTCTCTTAGGCTTGGGAATGACACTTCCGCCTTCATCCACGCTGTGCTTGCGGGGAGGAGCCCCACTCTTCCCACTTTAGGAGCCCATCCAGGATCCCTTCCTTCTTCGTCCCTTCTCCAGATTATGTCAACAAGGTGTTTGTCTTCGTCCTCTTCCTTAATATTTGAAAGAGATCCTCTGGGAGGAAGAGCTAGCTGTCCTGACTTCAGGGTTGCCTCCCATAATTTCTTTAGTTGGACACAGTTTTCGGTGGTATGACCGTGACTTTTGTGATAGTTGCAATACCCCTGGGGGTTCGACTTGTACGCTTGCTTAAAAGGGCTACTAACTTTGGGCTGATATTTGGCCTTATCTGCCAGTAATACATCTTCCCCTCCCGGTGGGAGCCTTTCCCTAAAAGGAGGTCTGTACCGGGTACCTTCGGGGCGTACGTTTGTGTGGAACCGGGGTAGATAGTAAGTTGTGGAAGGCGTGTAACCGGAGGGACTTCCGAGAGGCCTATAGGGCATGAAGCGGGGCTTTTCGAATGGCGTTCGTACCTTCCCGGGCTATAGATCCCGACACTCTTTCCCCTGAGGGGTTTGGGTGTCCCTTTTTTCGTTTCCTATTCCCTTAGTTTGGACATGGTGTCCTTCCCCCTGACAAAGGCCCTCACGCGGTCCATAAGCTGGTCAAAAGTGGTTGGAAAATCTTCTCCCAGCTTTTCTGTCAGCTAGGAAAACCTTACCCTGTTTATGAAACCACTAATCTTCATGACTTATGGAACCCCCTTGATGTTCATGCTTTTGTCCACATACCGATCCATGAATTGCTCCACCTTCTCCTCATCCCTTCTCATGATGTGTAAAATCTCGTTGGGGTTCTTCATTGCCTTCCTCTACTGGCTGAAATTTCGTAGGAATTTTCCCCTCAGTTCTTCATAACTATCTATACTTTCGGACTCCAAACTGTCGAACCATACTCGTACCCCTCCTGTCAAGGTCTGGGAGAACATTAGACACCAGGCCGGCATGGACCATCCACTCACCATTCCTGCCCTTCGGAAGGAGTGCAGATGGTCTTCCGGGTCTCGAGAGTCGTCATACTTGGCCACCGTGGATGGGTAGCGAAGCTTTGGAGGTAGAGTGGCTTATGTTATCCATCGAGTAAACTTTAACGCATAAGATGTGTCGAACGGACGATAGGGGTATCCAGAGTATCGGGAGCAGATTTTCTCTTTTCCTTTCCCTTAACAGACGAAAGGAGGGTAACAAGGGACTCTAAAACAACGTTAGAGTCCTTGTTCTGAGCACTCTTAGGTTCTTCCTCGTCCCCTGGTCCGGGTGTTTCGAATGACAGGCGTGTCTTAAATAAGGATTCTAAGTCAATACAATTAGTTTATACACACTTAAATAAGGCATCAAATACCTGCTATAACTTTTAACCAAATAAACACTTTTGGTTCCTCTATCGTCAAGTGCTTTCAAACCGTGCACAACAATAAATCGTAAGTTGAATATGTGATCATATCATATTTATTTATTCATAACTTTCTTACGCCCAACTAAGCAAGTTGGTTGAGTATTTATTTATATTTATTAAACTTTACAAGCGAACTGAAGTATTTTGAATTATTAAAAGTTAAAATGGCATATCTCACTCCTTCAGTCCACTTGCCCTCCTTGGGTTCTCAACTTGTCCATGTCTTCGAAGCTGCATGCAAAGAAACCAAAGAAGACCATCGACGTTTGATTGTTAATTATCCATCGGTGAGAAATTAAAAAAAATTTAATAATCATAAATTTTAAAAATACAAAAATATGTTCACATATAGTTTAGTTGTTATTTAAAATCATCTACTAGTGTGTTAAAATGATAAAACAGAATTTGTACCTAGTCGAGAGATTTTCCAATCTTGATCACCGACAACTGTCCAAAAGAAATACCCCCCTATGTTCAGCGACCGTGCATACTGTACCTTTCTCTGTACCGAGTTAACATCGTCGTATCCTACCCAGGAGGTTCCTGCAACAGAATAATAAGACACCGTTGGCTCGTCAAACACCACTCTCGCGTTATTTTGGGCATTGAACTTTTGCACTTCTGAGTAAAGCATTGCCCCTTCATTTCCCGGTCCTATACCCGAAGCTGGAGCCCCGATACCATTCACACTTGGATTCTGCAATTTCCACGTCCTGCCAAATAATGGCAACCCCATGACCAACTTTTCTTTTTGGATCCCAGCGTTGATCCATGATTGCAGCCCGTCTCGTGTGCTAACTTGGCCATTTGGATCATACAGCGCGGCTGGGGGGCCAGTTGCACTAGGAGTCCATGGCCCGTAATAATCATAACACATTGCATTTATCCAATCCAAATTTCTTTTTATGGATTCCACTGGATACTTTAGAACTCCATCAACTAATGACTTATAATTAGTGGCGGCTGAAAGAAGAAGTGGCGGCTTACCCGTTGACCTAGCTTCTTGGTTGACTGCCACACGCCACTCGTCAAGCAAGCGGCCAAAGTTGTCCATAGCGGCTTGGGTTTGGGGATATTCCCAGTCTATGTCAATTCCATCAAAGTTATACTTCCGTGCCACTTGTATTGTGGAACGGATGAAAGTTCCCCTCGAGTTTGGGCTCGTGGCCATGTTGGTAAAGGTTTCTGTGCCAAATGAGCCACCTCCAATGGAAAACAACGTCTTGACGGGTGGATTTTTTCCATGAAGGGTGGTGGTAAAGCTATTAAGCGCAGACGTTGTTGCCTGATCGATGTTGAACTGGAATGTGTCTTTGTTAGGGGAGAGAAAAGCATAATAAACATGAGTGAACAAGGTTGTGTCAATAGTCGATGGTGGAAAACTATCTTGGGCCCATGTAGGCCAATAACCACCTTTGTTTGTAGCACTCGTAGTACTACAAATGGTGAGACTCAATATAACAAGAAAGAACATAGGAGCTTTGAGGAATCCCATGGTGTTAAAATACTCTAGGAATGTCATAATGTCTTATATATACTTGAGCTTTGTGGAATTCAACTACAAACAGTATTTGATACAATCCAATAAATGTGAACTTTCTAAATATAAAGTTGTAAATTAGTCATCCTTCATCTGGAAACATATCTCTTAACGTGGAAAAAATTGTAATGTGACGAACTAAATAGGCAAACCATGACTTTGTGCAATGTATTTATTCTTTTATAGAATCAAATAATTATTAAATTATAGTAAGATTATAATGAAATAACTATTATAAACTGACATGGCTGTGGCCTGTGACACCAAACAATGTTGGAAAAGCATCACAAACGATCTTTTCAACGCAATATGTATGTCGGAAAAACCCTTGTCAGAAATCCTTTTGTGACAGGTCCAACGCAAATTTTTTTGAAATAACAAATATACAAAATAATTTATCTTTTCATGGGTTTGTGTGATCCTTTTGAGCAATGGATGAAATGAAGCGAAGATCGTCAAATTTTGTATACTATATTCAATAGTCAAATGAAATGTCACCTTGCGCCTTTTGTTGACTTTTTCTACATCGATTATCCATATGCGTGCATCAGCCAAACATCAATTATTTTCCAGAAGATCGAATGTTGACTACAACACCACCCCACCTAAAAGTAGGCCCTGCGCAATTCGCTGCACCTAATAATTATGTATTAACGATCTCTCTCTCATTCTTTCCAATACCGTGTAGGGGTAAGAAACTTAGGTTTCTCAGGGGAGACTAATGTTCAAACCCTACTAACAACAGGGCCGGTCTAGGGGTGAGGCAGGGTAGTCGACGGCCATAGGCGCGACACCCGTTATGCCCGAATTTTTATTTTTTTTGTAAATTATATGTATTTTTATGAAAAAAAATATGTATAATTAATGTTTCAACATAATTACATAACCACTAGCATGGTCTAGTGACAAGAAGATATGACCTTTAACCAAAAGGTTGTGGGTTCTAGTCTTATTTAAGACATTTTTTATTTTATTTTTATACAAAACTTTTTTTGCACAACTCAAATCATGACCAAGTAATCCCACTTAAAATAAAATAGTTTAAACCCAACAAAATGTTTCTTTTACTTGAGGCCCAAAAAAAATTTCGCCTTTCGCCCATAAAAAAATTCGACTTCTCGGAGCCGGCCCTGACTAACAACAGTTTGAAGGGACATGAGTGGATGACTCAATGAAAGAAAACTTGGAATTTTGTGATCTCTAGCTCGAGCCTAAGGGCATCTGGGTTTTACCACCAGTGGGCCTTCGGACGGATGAGATTTCCCTGGAACTGGAGATAACTTGGAGGCGTTTAAAGGCTCCGTACGACTGAGTTGGGACAGCTAGCGGTGACCTTTTGCCATTGGATCACCCCATACAAAATACCTAAACAAATTCTGTTTGTTGGTCAATCCAAAAAATGTACAGAGATAAAAAATAATTTTTTTTATTATAATAGAATAATTGTTGCTTTTTTTAGCGGCTTAAATTTTATAACTAGCATGTAGCTAGCATGAAATAAAAGAAACATTACACGAAAAGAAGTGGATTTTATAGTCAACCCACTTATAAAATATTTAACTTTTAAATAACCAATCACCAAAAAGAATAACCAAGAGTATTTACCTTGCTAGGTATATGATTGTCCCATCTAGTAAGAGATACGCCATTTGGTAACACCATGCTAGCATATGTTTTCGAATATAGTTGATTAAAAAGGCCTCATCTACATCAAAATCCCATACCCAAAAATCCCTTACATTATTAAACGTCGTCTGGTTAAGCTCCAACATGAAAGACTTATAATGATATAATTCTCTCCCGCCCCTAATCTTCTGGCCTAGACCAAACCCATCCGCCCACACCCCATCTCACACTTTTGGTGTAGTCATCGTGCAACTCTATCCGAAATAAACGAGGGAATCGAATACATAACGGGTTTCCTCCTAACCAAGTATACAACGAAAATAATGTATCCTTCCCGTTACCAACTTTATTCTTTAAAGTATTCCATTGAATAATACTTTATCATTAAGAAAATAACTAGACTTGATAATTACTTGACAACCTTGTAACTATTAGACGTTCAATATATGACAAATATATATACAAGATATTATTCAAAGATAGATTAGTTATATCACTAAGGGTGAGTTATTGTACAATAATGACCTATCGTACATTACGTATGCGACCTCCCATAGCGTTAGATTACAGAACTCGTGGTGGCAGTTTCATAAATAACCCAAAACTAGTTTTGGAATCAAATTCATCGGTTACAAATCGAGTCTGATCCAATTTTTGAACTTCGTGTTCTATCTCATCTAATATAAACCCTAATCAGAGCTTAAACTATAAATCTCAAAAGTCAAAACCAAAACAAAAAAAAGAGTGTCGCTGAACATCAAGAATCTTCAAATCGATCAAAAATCGATTATGAAATTGCATAATAATACTCAGTTGAGCTCTGATTATGGTGTATGTGCATGTTTTGAAAAACAGAGTGTCAAAAACAGTCAAACACAACATAACAAAAATCTAGTGTTTAAATGTACATGTGTATTTTGTTCTAAGTGTTTAAATATTTGTTCTGAACATTTAAATGTACAGTGTATTTTTATTCTAAGTGTCTAAATTTTTGTTTTTAGTGTTTTAAGTTTTGTTCTAAGTGTTTTAAGTTTTGTTTTAAGGGTTTAAAGTTTTTTGTTCTGTAGGTTTTAAGTTTTGTTATGAGTGATTAAAATTTTTATTCTGAGTGTTAAAGTTTTTGTTCAGTGTGTTTAAATTTGGTTAAACCTAAGTAACTTAGAACAAAAATTTTGACCAAAACGTACACACTTTAAACGTTTTAAACAAAACTCTAAGACACTCAGAACAAACTATTGACCAACAAGAACATATTTTAAGCGTTCAGAACAAAAATTTAAGACACCCAGAACAATTTTTTGACCAACACGAGCACGCTTTAAATGTTCAGAACAAAAATCTAAGACAGTCAGAACAAAAACTTTAAACACTCAAAACAAAATACACATGTACATTTGAACACTCTGTTACTCTCAATTCAGTTCAGAAATTGAAGTTAATATAAGTATCGATTGAGGATTTCTACATGATATTGATTTTCTTGCTCAATTTTGGATAAGACTTCATCAATTTAACACTACGAATCCTCTATTCACGTAAATTAAAAATTGACCAAATTTGACATCTTCAGATCCAAAAGATTAGGTTTAAGATCAACATAATTGTGAATTAATTGAATTGATTCACACAGATAGTTAACTATAGACAAAACACCACCTCCATATTTGAAATACGCATGTCTCTCCAAAAGTGTCATAACTCTTGTCGTTTAAAAAAAAACTAGAGTTCAAAAGATGTTTAAAAAGTTCGAACATCTTATATTTAAAAATGTCATTTGTAATTTAATGGGGATGGTAAGGTGATTATAGTGTAAAATAGGAATTTAAGGGTTCAGCCCTCAAAAGTGTAAAGTGTAAAATTTAGTCATTCAAAAGAAATACATCAAAATTTAATATTTTTTATTAAATATTCATAATCTCTCAATTAAAGATGGTGTTATTTTATTTTTCGTACTTTATATAAGAAAGTGAGTGTCCGTTCAAGGGTAATGAAAAAAGTCATGTTTGGTTGAACATTGGAATATAAATCACTCGTTATGTTATCCATTGCATTCTTCCTAAAACACCATAAATTAATTACATCCACCCATTTGTTATTTTTCCATTTCATTTCCTTTTTTACAAACTACATCACCTCCGTTGCCCTCCCATCACCACCACCACCCTCTCATTGCCACTGCCAACCACCATCATTGCCACCAGCCACCACCCGCCACTTGCGATCGCTACAAGCCATCGCCACCCGCCGCCGCCCACCACTATAACATTCGTTAATTTTCAAACCCAAAATGCCACCCATTTTAGTTTTCGATGTGATTTGAAATCTCTTTTAACCAATGAATGTTGGATGTAATTTCAAGACCGACCATATTGCTCAAATCCGCCAAAATCTTCTTGCTACTCGTAGTCGTCAAAAGAGTTACGCGGATAAACGTAAGAAATCTCTTGAATTTAAGGTTGGTGAACGAGTTCTTCTCAAGGTATCCCTATGGAAGGGAGTCGTTAGATTTGAAAAGAAGAGAAAACTATCACCTCAGTTTGTTGGTCCGTTTGAAATCCTCGAAAGAGTTGGTCCTATTGCGTGTAGACTTAAACTACCTCTTGAACTCTCAAAGGTTCATCATATGCTCCATGTGTTAATTCTCAAGAAGTGTCTTGCCGAAGTTAATCTTCTAATACTCTCGATGAAGTTTGTATTGATGAGACTATGCATTTCGTTGAAAGACCCGTTGAAATCATGGAGCATAAGGACAAAGTCACCGAATGTAGCCAAATACCGTTGGTTAAGGTTTGTTGGGAATCTAAACAAGGTGTCGAGATTATTTGGGAGCGTAAAGATCAAATGAAGACGAAGTATCCTCTTCTCTTCGCTAAAGATATTTCTCTAACATATTCGGGACGAAATTTCCAATAGTAGGAAATACTGTAACATCTCGAATTTTTCGTATTTGTATTCCTTTATGTTTACCCGACTCAAAAATGTAATTCGAATCTTTCTTATTAATGAAATCTTGTATTTATTAGTATTTAACTTTTTTAAATTCATTTTAGATCCTCATGTTATTTAAACTCGTCAAGTGCCCCTTAAATCCCTTAAAATCGCTCAAAATGGCTAAGCATCACCTTTTGAGAAGTACACAGACAAAATGTGACAAAAACCAAACATATTGACGATCTGTGTGTCACACACCATCTTTGGCCTAAGCGTGTGACCAACAGTTGGTACCGTTTTGTAAATAAATCAGAGTTACGTGTTTTAAGAGGAAGTTATGATTGCGTGGATTAAAATATAATTATTTACAAATCAAAAGACGGGATTATAAAATACTCGTTTAATGTTTACAAAAGATTACTTGTTTATATAAACCACCATTTGCATATATTTTAAGAGTTTATCAAAAATGATCCGAGCCATCAGATCGCATACGCCAACTTCGATGCTTCAAGCGGCTATCCTTCATTACCTGTAAAATGTTTAAAAATACGTCAGCAACACATGCTGGTGAATAAGCTGACGCGTAAAATATTTTCTTTAGTTGATTACTGTAACATCATGAAAAGTGCCAAGTTTCAAATTCAAATGACCAAAAATGATAAGTTCTAAACTCCATAGTTGAAAATGAAAATTATGTTTCTGCTGCTGATCGCGATACGTGACGGCTTGGACCCAACGTCATCGCGTATCGCGATGACATGGTCTGACAGGCCGTACACGAGTCCCGCCATGTGTCCACACGTGGCACAACGTCTGCCACTTGTCACAACGTGGCAATGTGTCTGCCACGTGTCGCCACGTGGCAGGTCTACCAGGCGCGTCATCACCCTACATCGCGATACGCGATGGGTGTCCATGGGACCATCGTGTATCGCGATGACTCAGCCTATAAATTGAGGGTTCCAGCCCTCATTCCCACTCACCCAACTTCACACAACTCTTTCTCTCTCTAAAATATAATCCTTCTTTCTAGAAATCAACTCGATAAGCGTGCCGATCTCCTAAATTTCTGTGCCCGAAACCCAACGCTCCTCGAAATCCGTGCCACACACCGACGAAGTTATATTGAAGGCCAAGCCATCCCGAGACGACTCGATGAACCGCCTCGGAGTACGTGCCAATAAGATTGTAAGAACGACGTGCCTCGATTCGCGTGCCAAGGAAGGCGTTGATCAAGAAGTTCAAGAAACGTGACTGCGTCGAAGTGCTGCTCAAGTTTCTAGATTAAGCATAATGCCCGAATAAAATAATATTAAAATATTGAAGGCTTAATACCCTAAATTGAGGATATACTCGATACCTCGAAAATAACAAAAGAAAACTTAACAAAGAATATAAAAGAAAGAAATGTGAATATAATGTGATTCTTTCTTATGAATGTTATCTAAGTTTATTGTTATTATTCTTAAATAGTAAGTAAAAGAAAAGTATATGTTTCTTAAGGAAGAAGAAACGTAGTGTTTTAAGAAAAGTAAAACAAGTAAAACTAAAGGTTTGTCTTGTAAAAGAAAAGAAAAGTAAACAAGTAAAATTAAAGATTTTTAACTTATAAAAGAAAGAAAGAATATTTAAACTAAAGGTTTATAAAGAAATTATAATCGAGGTAAAGATTATACAAAAGAGACTAGAGGTCTTAAGCCGGATTAAAGATCTGGTACTAATAAAAGGTTATACTCGTACTATAGGTGCTAGATAGCAAAGAAAGGAAAAGACCGATCAGTGTATTGAAGCTGATCCTTTGAAAAGGAGAAAACTCCCAACTTGTTTAATCGGGTCAAATAAATGAAATGAATTATATGAGATAACGTATCTCTAAAACATTATAAACAACGGTAATCGCTAGCCCTCAAGCTGTAGTATACGTTTGTTTGGATCCTTACATATGTGGTAAAAAGTTGGTGGGCACACCGTGCCACACCTGGCCTCAAGCCTCCGCCACAATGGACTGGACCTAAGTTATGTCCGAGTGAGGGTGATCATGTGTATACTTATGGTACCTAAGTAATGTCGAACGCTGCGGTGTTTGCTGGGGTGTCTTGTGTGTGACTTAAGTTTGTAATTGTGATTTGTTTTAAAAATTGATTATGCCTAAGCCACGATGGGCCGGACCTAAGTTATGTCTAGAGGGTAATCAAGTAAAGAAAAATATTTTATGCGTCACCTTATTCACCAGCATGTGTTGCTGACGTATTTTCAAAACATTTTGCAGGTAATCAAGATTAGTGTTGGTGCATGCTTTGTAACAGATGATCTTTTGTGTTTGTTAGAATTGAGAGCAACGGTCGAAGGGGAGTCTGTTGGTGCATTTTGTGACCGTCTCTATGCAATTCTGACCAGCGGAGTCGCCTTAGGCGAAGTTAGAACAACTTCGCCTACTGGCCCAAGCCCAAGCCCGCGAAGTTGGTTTATCTATATATATGTGTGTCTTGTTTAGGGTTTAGTATCCAGAAAGTCAGAGTGTTTTGTGATCAGTTCAATTGTCTAGAGAGAAACAGAGAGGGAGAGTCGTGTGGGACGGCCCGAGGTAGAGCTCACATTGGGTCGGCCGTGTCTTTGTTTTGTTCGGTTTGTAACGTGGTTTGGTTATTATATAAAGGATCTGCAGATTCGTTTATCCCATTCGTGTGTTTGTTTATGTGTAATCATGTTCTTCGTCTTCTACACCATTAAACGAGTCTAGGAGGATTCCGCACTCCTAGACCTCGTGCGGATCTCGTATCGATCAGCGACGCCCCGGAGGGACTTACATCTTCCTTACTGGGTGTCATATGTTTGCGTTAGCATTAACGGGGGCTACTCGCGAGTGGTTCGAGAAGTTAGCGTATTGTCAGATCAAAAATTGGGATGATTTGGTAGCTAAGTTTTCACAACATTTCAGTCAATAGAAAAAGCACACGCGGGACCCGTATGAAATTTTAGATGTCATTACACGAGACAATGAATCTTTTAAAGATCTCATTACTCGATTTAATGATGAATGTTTGAATATTGGTGGAATTAGTGAAGATATGTTGCGTGGTGCTTTCCGCAAGAACGTGCGGAGTGGGGCCTTAATCAGATGTTTAACTGGGAAAGATGGTGTGCCCAAAATTTGGGATGAGATCATGTCTGCAACAAAACTTTTTGCTAGAATAGAGAAAACTTTGGGGTCTGAAAGCCCTAAACAGATAACAAAGGTGGAATTCAAGAATACGCGGGTGAATAGACCAGGGCGGGGTTCAATCTGGTCCAGACTCCAACCAACCGCATAAACTTTAAAACAGCCATATACGAGAACATTAATTGGTAACAAGAATAAGGATCGCAATCTGGGGAAAGATAATAACAGATGGACTTCGTTAACAAAAACCCCTTTGGAGATTTTAACTACAGAAAATGTGAATTTTAGGAAACCATCACCACTTATGAAGAGAACGTATTTGAATCCCAATAAGCAATGCATGTTTCACAATGTCATTGGTCATCACACCGATGACTGTGTTAGTCTAATAAATCAGATTGAATAGGCGATCAAGTCAGGAATGTTAGAACATTTATTGAAAAATGTAAGGCAAGAGACCCGCAAACCACCTGCACAAGTCAATTTTGGCCCGCCTAAAAAGCAGGTTAAGGATTTAAATGTCCACGTGATCCAAGGAGGAAAACACTGCGGATACAAAAGAGAAGAAGTTGATTATGAAGAGTGGAAGAGCAAACCTGTTGTGTTTCGTGGGTCAAAGGGGGGGCATGTATGAAGTACCTGCTGATAATTACTGCCTTGATTGGGCATTATCGGTCTTAGTACGTTTTCTTTGACACATGAAGTACGTCTGATATCATGTACGAACAATGTTTTGAACAGTTGGACGAGGAGGACAAGGCGAGGTTGAAACCTATTTATGCGCCGGTGTCTGAATTGGGTATGAAGTAATGCATCCGCGAGGGGTAATTTCCTTCCCAGTTACGCTTAGTGATGGCGTTCATTCGCGGAGAGAAGAGGCAGAATTTCTGGTCTTACCAGCCATGTTAAAGCATGATATAATCTTCGGAATAGAGGCAATCGGTGACTTCAATGCTAATCCATCTATTGCTCATGGTGCGGTAGGAGTCGCAATGCGCACAGGTGTGATAACCATCCGCGTTAACAAACATTTCTTCGCAACAGAGAGTTCGATACCGAGTAAGATTCCAAAAATAGCGGAAAGAACTGAGCAGAGAAATGGGAGATGAACTCAAAATTTCCAGAACAAACAATCACAATTGGCCCTACCATTTCTAAAATTGTGAGGATATTTTTGAAGCAACTGTTAGTGAAAAACATGGATGTGTAAGCCTGGAAACCCGCATACATGACTGGTGTTCCAAGAGAAATTACATATCATAAATTACGGGTCAATCCAGCGTTCACCCCAATTATCCAAAAGAAACGGAAGATGGGTCCTGAGCAAACAAAGGCAATGAATGAACAAGTTCAAGACTTGTTGCATGCCGGGATCATCAGAGAAATACGTTACCAAACATGGGTAGCAAACCTAGTGATTGTTCCCATAAGTAATGGGACATGGAGGATGTGCAACGATTTCAAGGATTTAAATAAAGCATTCCCAAAAGATTGTTACCCTTTACCAGAAATTGATTTGAAAGTCAATGCGGTTGCACCGTTTAGATTTAAATGGTTCTTTGATGCCTGCAAGGGATATCATCATATCAGCATGGCAGTTGGAGATAAGGATAAAACCGCATTCCGCACAGACTAATGCACATTTTTTTATATAATGATGCCATTCGGGCTGAAAAATGCGGGAGAAACATACTAGCGGCTGATGGATGAAGCCTTTAAAGAACAAATTCGACACAATTTCGAAGTTTAGATGAATTATTTGGTAATAAAAAGTGTTGAGGAAGATCAAATGTTAAGAAATATTGAAGAAACATTCAACACTTTGAGGAAGATCAACATGAAACTCAATCCTAGTAAATGTTCTTTTGGGATGGAAGAAGGCAAATTTTTGGGCGTGATAGTTACAAGAGCGGGTTTCAACGCTAACCCGGACAAGGTCCAAGCAATCGCCCGCATGACTTTACCTTCTTCCCTCAAGGAAGTACAAACATTGAATGTAAGGTTGGTGGCCTTAAACAGATTTCTAGTCAATCATGCTGCTAAATCTTTTCCTTTTGTGTCAAAGTTAAGGAATTGTTTAAAGAAAGCACACTTTAAGTGGACTGCGGAAGCTGAGCAAGCAATTATGGAGGTAAAAAATTGTTTAGTGGAATTGCCTACGTTGTTCGCACCCTAAGCGGGAGAACCATTGACGTTATATCTTTCAGCGTCAGATATAGCCATTAGAGCAGTGCTTTTAACGGATAGGAAAACGGTCCAAACACCGATTTATTATGTTAGCAGAACATTGACAGATGCTGAAACAAGATATTCAATGCTTCAGAAGTTGGTTTTGGCATTAGTTTATGTAGCCAGACGCGTCCGCAGATACTTTCAAGGGCACCCGTTCAACATTTTGACAGGGTATAAACTGAAGAGTGTTTTATGCAAACCTGAACTGTATGGAAGGTTGGCCAAATGGGCTATTGAGTTAGGTGAGCATACAATTGAGTACAAACCAAGACTTGCAATAAAGGGACAAGTATTAGCATATTTTGTCATAGAGGTCCCGCAGAATAAAGAAAAAGAGTGTTTAATTGAACAACAAATCTTACAGCATCGGAACAAAATCAAGTGAGGTAATTGTTCACGGATGGTGCGTCAAGCGGTGAAGGTTCTGGAGCGGGTCTTCGGTTGGTCAATCCAGAAGGTCATGAGTTTACCTACATTATCAAGTTAAATTTCAAGAGTACTAACAAAGAAGCAGAATATGAAGCTTTCCTGGCAGGATTGCGAATTTCCAAGAAACTTGGTGTTTAACATTTGGAAGCGCGTGTCGATTCAATGTTAATTGTAGGACAGATTAACGGGTCTTATGATGCTAAAAATGAAGTAATGGCATTTTATCTCAAGAAAAAGAACTCATACTTCAATTTACATTTTGTAAAGTCATTCACATTAGAAGAAGTGAAAACAAATCTACTAACGCTTTAAGCAAGTTGGCTTCCACAAATTTCGAACACTTTGCTAAAGACATCCGCATTGAAGTTTTAGACCGTCCTTCAGTCCCGCAACACCAGGTGTTAGTCATACAGACGGGAGTCGAATCTTGAATGACTCCAGTTGTTGCATATTTTTCATCGGGGTACTCCCAAAAGGAAAAACAACAGCCCAAAAACTTCGACACAAGGCATTAAGCTATCAACTGCAAGATGGGGTACTTTACCATAGATCATTTTTAAGCCGTCTCCTCAGACGTGTTGATGTGGAAGACGCCAACTATTTGATAAGAGAAATTCGTGAAGGAATATGTGGCTTACACGCGGGCCCCAGAATGGTGGTGGCTAAATTAGTGAACGCGGGATATTACTGGCCAGGGATGCATGTTGATGTTGTGGCTGAAATTAGAAAATGTGATTCATGCCAGTGACATGCACCTAATATCTTGAGACTGAAAACTGAATTGGTGCCAGTATCATCCGCATGGTCGTTCCATAAGTGGGCAATCGATAACATGGGACCATTTCCAGAGACCCTGGGACGCATGAAATTTTTAATTGTGGCAATCGATTATTTTACTAAGTGAGTTAAAGCTAAGCCATTTGCCTCAATCACTTGAGAAAGTGTGAAAAAATTCTTATGGGAGTTTATTATCTGCCGCTTTGGCCTTTCACAAACATTGGTCAGTGACAATGGGACTCAATTTGCGGATGGCGGGTTACAAGCATGGCTAAAAGAGTTGCAAATAAACCAAGTTTTCACATCAGTGGCTCACCGGCAGGCCAATGGCCAAGTTGAAAGAACAAATAGAAGCATTAAAGATGGGATCAAGTCAATATTGGGAACCAAACGAACAGGGTGGGTTGATGAGATGCCTCATGTGCTATTGGCTTTTAGAACCCAAAAGAAAGCAAGCAACGCAGAAACACCTTTTAGTTTTGCATATGGTACTGAAGCCATGATTCCAGGTGAGAACGGAGTTTCATCCGCAATAATGTTGTCTGCCATCAACAATGAGGAAGAACTGCGTTTGAATCTTAATCTCCTTGAAGAGCGACACAAGTTAGCACTCATTCGGGAACATAATTATAAACGACAGCTTCAGAAGAATTATGACTCAAAAGTCAAAATATGCAATTTCCATGCGGGGGATTTTGTCTTCTACAATAACGAGGCATCAGGACAAGAGCCTTTGGGCAAACTAGCTCCAACTTAGGAGGGGCCATATCGAATTAAAGATGTTTTAAATAAGGGTGCTTACAAGTTGGAAAAGCTGGATGGAACCGAGATTCCAAGAACATAGAACATCGCCTAGTTAAAAAAATGCTACATGTGAAAGGTTATGCGTTATTTCTATTTTTGGCATGCGTGCCATTATCAATTAACGGTGATATGCGTATCACTTCACGATGAATGTTATATTGTAAAAAGGCTTGCATGCCACTTCTAAAGAAAATATTTGCTCGCAATATGTTTCGTATATATAAATTAATGTTATACCTGGCCCGAGTGCAAGAAGTGACCCGCGTGTCATTATACTTTTGTACCTGGCCCGAGTGTCAAAAGTGACGTGTGTGTCATTAAATATTTGTACCTGGCCTACGTGCCAGAAGTAACCCGCGTGTCATTAAACTTTTATACCCGACTTGAGTGTCAGAAGTGAACCGCGTATCATAATATTGTCTAATTAATCCTTTATTGACATCTATGAAGATCCTAAACAACACTAATATTATTTAACACAATAAAACAAAGTGCAAAGGAAAAATGCTTCATATATATACCAAAAGGGATTACAAAGGTTGCAACTACAAAGATTTTCCTAATCGAAACCATAAAAACCTATGCAACTTTGCCTTGAGCATGTGATCCTTCTTGATCTTGAGCTTGCGGAGTATCTGGTTTTAGAGAAGTAGGAGGAGTGGGTGTATCACCTGAAGACCCGCTTAAGTATTCCTTGATACGCAGAAAACCATTTTCATCCGCGACGAATTCAGGGATCATATCTTGAAGAGGGAATGATAGATCATCATATTCTTTCATCCTCCTGCCGTATTCCGCTCCTACTTAGCAATCATGCAGGGGATGTTCTTCAAGTGGGCATTGTGTTTCCATATATGCAACGCCTTCCTCGAAGCCGACCTTGCGGCTATCCTTAGAAGAAACGTTGAGTAACATAGAAAGACAGTCACCCAACTCTTGCTCGTCTTTGATGTGGTCGATCACCTATCAGATGAAAGAAACACCAGTGAATACCAATAACAAAAGTAAAGAAAGGGATTCGGTAAAGGAATATAATGTACATGAGAAAGACCCTCAGACATCAACCATTGTTTCTCCTCCTCAGCCCGCTTGGCTTTCATCTCCAGCTTCTAGTATCCCATCGCAAGCTTTACATTGTCGGCTTTCATCTCTTCAGCCTGCTTCTCCATCTCCTCCGATTGTTCCTTCCGCAATTTTGCCTCCTCATCATATGATTGAATTAGATTACCTTGGTTGGTAACCTGACTCTCCAGAGCAGCATTGGCTTCCAAGGCTTTAGCTAAATCAGCTTCCTTACACTTGGTCTCTTCACCGGCGGCAGCAAGGATGGAATTTTGTTTTTTGCATACCTCTTCCCATAAACGATGGGCGATCTCAGCGTCCTTTAGCTTCCACTTTGCAGTGTCAGCTTCCAAACACTGGTCCTCAGCAACCTTCTTCACTTTCTCTACTTCCCTGGACATCTCACCCCATTTCTCCCCCATGGAGAGCCATTCCCTGAAAATTTCCTGCCCACTAGCCACAATGCTGGCCATGATAAAGTTGAAACTGTGGGCGATCATGGCGTGAACGACCACGCTGAAATGCATGCTCCGTCAGCGGGATTCCATGACTGAGAAACTCAGCACAGACTTCCGTTTCGGTGAAATGCGATCCTTGGACTATGGTCTAGCGCGGTAAGTGCAAGTGGTCGTCCTATACAGGATTGGCCATCCCATAATAATTAGCATCAAAAGGACGACGAACCTTCTAGACTCTGAAGATTGTTGGGTATAAGATGTGCCTCCACCACTTGATTGATGCAGTGGTGAGGAATGTGAGATATGTGGAGGAGTATGTGGTGAGTTATGCAGGGACTCCTCCATTTCCGGATCCTCAACATCTTGTACCGGGTCTTTCCCTTTGGAACCAGGAGTTGCATCAGAAATGATAACTGTCTGCAGAGGAGATGGAGGTTCCTGGATAGTTACACCTTGATCAGGTGCAACTCTCGTCTCTAGGAATAGTAAATAATATGTCAAAATTCAAGGACATAAAATGGAAATGTTGGAAGTTTTATGAAAATCATAACTTACTTGATGGCGACCGCATGACGATTTCTTTAACTCTGTCCTCAAGACGGACCTTCTTAAATTTTTTAGGGCTCACTGCCCGCTTCTTATTCGCTTGTTCTTCCTTATTATCGGCGTGGTTGTCATCCGCCTAGCTTGATTTAGAGGAACAATGCTTCCTCTTGCGGTCAAGATCTGCCAAGGCACGCATAACAGCCGACGTATCAGGAGTATCATGATAATGCTCTTCGTGG
Organism: Bidens hawaiensis; assembly: GCF_021521415.1. NCBI lineage: Eukaryota > Viridiplantae > Streptophyta > Magnoliopsida > Asterales > Asteraceae > Bidens > Bidens hawaiensis. The sequence goes on along the minus strand of NW_027499499.1, from coordinate 30,398 downwards.
GGTGATGATTCGTCGCTTGAAGACAGTAACGCGATAACCCGACTGAAGTTAATGCGTTCAAAGGACGAGGGTTTAAAGAAAACGCACCTAGTTGGAAGACTGCCTTTGACACCACGGGTTCATGTCGTAAGTCTTTTGGAAATAAAAATTGGTCCCTCTTCTAGTCCAAGATTGGGAGGGCGGTTAGATCACGTGGGCATGTTTGCATACACCCCACTGTTTTATCAAAAAGTGCGTTCAACACTGACCCCTCACCTACAAACACCGTGTGGAAAAACACTTGAAATATGGTTTGAAAACGAAGGTCACAGAGTAACCTTAAAGAAATACTTACTCTCGTCCGCGTTCTGGAAGAAAGGCTCAAACTCCGAATATGGCCAGATGCGGCTCATACCAGCCCAGACAAGGGCACCTTCATGAATCGCCCGCATGGGGATGGGAGTTCCATTAAGTGTGGTATACCACGCTTGTCCTTCATGTCATGCCAGTTGCAGAAAAAGGAACTTCTTGTTCAGCGGACGACGAACCATGGTAATTGGAATCACCTGCTCTGAAACCCAAAAAAATTCATCCCCCACTCATACGCGTTACGGGGAGGTTCAGTAGCGACTATTCCTTTCGAAGTGATGGAACAGTTGAACTAGCTACCCCACACGTTCATCTTGTAAAAAACTTCAAATTTGTCCACCTTGGAGACTATATTGTTGGCACTGCAAATAAATTCGAAGTGTCGAATCCGCATAAGGCCAAAAGGGTGGAGTTGTGATAGGTGGATTCCATGGCCGGTAAGGACGCTGCCTAGGAACTTGGTTATCGGAAACCTAAGATTCCCAGTCATGAAATATTCTGCATATAAGTCCATCTTACCCGTCGGAGGCTTGTTAGCAGTAGATCTGGCAATAGGGTATTCTGACCCCCATTCCGGCGCTATGCCGTATGTAGAAATGAGTTTTTCAAACTCGGATATCTTCCAATTGATTTTGATATGTTCTACCGAAGGTGATGTCTTCTTTCGTGAGCCATAATTTCATGGGACAATGGAAAACAACGAGCAATGGTGGCTAAGGAGGTAATAGGCAAAGAAGATGAAAGAAATAACGGAGAATATGAAGAAACAAAGGCGATAGAAGATTCAAAAAGAACCCAAGAGACCTATTTATGACCATCGCAGTTAATGCGATGGGAAGGTTACAGTGGAGAGAGAAAATGAAGGGTTTAGTAAGAAAACGCCACATCACGCGGGAAGACCGAAAAAATGAAAAAGGGGGTATAGTAGGGTAGAGTTGACAGCCAGCACGGACGTCACATCACCATACGGCGCCTGCAGGCTTGTCACATCGTTCTTTTCTATGTTTATCTTCAAAAAGAAATATCTTAACAAGCACATGCAAAAAATTCAAAACCCCCATAAAATATCTTAAATTCAAAATTTCACCCGCATAAAACATCACGCGGAAGAAACAATGGAGTGGGCGACTTATAGAGGTAGGGTAGTGATGTGTTGCAAAACACATAGCGTTTTATCCCGTTTTTGTGTTGTTTTGTGCTTAAACCGTTAACGGATATAAATTGTTCTTACATGAAATTAAATGTTTGAGTATATGATAGGTCCCATGTTGAAGAGAGCGAAAAAATAAGTTTAATGAAGAAGAGTCAGCTCAAACGGGATTCGGATGAATCCGGTATGTGCGTTTGAAGATAAACAAGTCAGAAAATGAAGAAACGAGCACCCAGGACTTGGCCATGCTACGCGACCAGGTGAGGCATCCATGCCCGCGCTATGCAACGTCCCACGTGTCCTAAAGGCTGCCAAGAATGTTCAGGAATTAGCTACCCCATCTATTTTGTCTTCTAGCGGGCCTTGTGGGCTTGTTTTAACCTATTTTATATTAGGAATGAGGTGTTTAAACATATATATAAAGTGCTAATACCCTATGAACGAATTAACATAATATTTCCAGTCACCAAACCTTCTCTAGAGGAGAAACCAAGAAGTACAAGCTTTCGGTTTTATCTTTTATCCTTTGGTTGTCGGTTTTGACTATTTTAACGTTTGTGAGTTCGTTTTTGGTTTTTAATCATTCAAACCTTTTGTAATCAGATTTATATGAACACGTTTATCATTTATATCTATTTTATCTACTGTTCATTGATTATGATTCGCTAAACTTCTTTGTTCTACCTAGATTAGATGATTATTGTTCGGTTTTAATGAGTTAAATGGATTGTTTGTTCAATATGACTTGAATTGCTATTGAAAGTTTGGTTTAATGATGAATTAGGTTGTGTTTAGTGGCTGTGATTTTATTGGTTTTATCTCATAATCTCATACTTCGATTAATTGAATTGGTTTTGATTTATAGTTGTATGTTCAAGCCTTTACTTTGTATTTAGAGTTTGTTTGAGGTAGGATCAACCGTAGGGTTTTGTTGAGATTGTTAATTGGTATAATTTAGTGGGTAAACACCTTCTTAGAGACCGAGAGGTGATAGAAAGTAAAGTCGTCTCATTGATTTTACTTGTTAGGATTAGGATTGCGCGAGAGCGGGTTCGGTTCTTGTCGGGTTTGGGTTTATAAACGATTAGTTGATCTAGTTTATGTTTAACCAAATTGTTCATCTATCCTTGGTTGCGTAGTTTTCGTTTCCATTCGGGTCGTGTGTTGGTGAGACCGAGAGGAGAGTCAACATTAGAACACATTAGAATTTGATTCCCGGTTTGTTCTTAAAATCAATTAATTGTAAGTTAGGGTTTGTTAGTGAGACCGAGAGGTGATATAGCTTTTTTAAGCGAACCTTAGTTGTGTCATCCTTAGATACTGGTGTCGTGAGATCATTCAATCCTTTAACTTGTTAGACCGTCAATATGATTCTTACCTAGGTAGACTTTTTCTCCATATTCGTTAAGAGCTCTGTTAGTGTCGTTAAGTTTTCTTATTATCGTTAATTCCATTAAGTTTTACCGTTAGTTAAGTTAAATTAGTTAAGTTTAGTTACTTTAAATAATTAAGATAAATAAATATATTATTTAGGCAAGACTTAGATTACGGTAAATTATCTGAGCCGTTCTCATGTGTCTTTGTGTTCGACATCCGGACTTCCATTAGATTGTGCTGCTAGGCGACCAGTACACTTGTCGTTTGTGTGTGGTGTGATTAGGAGTTTCCGTTTTATAAATTTAAAGCTTCGTTGTGAGTCCCATAGAAAAACACTCATTAGACACACATCAAGTTTTTGGCGCCGTTACCGGGGGCACTGTTTGAGGCGATTAGAGAACGACCAGAGTTGGGGACTTGCCTTTTGTATTTTGTGTATATTTTTATTTTAAATTAGTTAATCTAAGTAGTTTAATTTAGTTTTATTTTATAATTATTTTATAATATTTTTTTATGGTGCCCATGATCCGTTTGTTTTAAGTGTTCTTTACAGGAAAAATGTTCAGATTACAAGTTGGAGAACCATGGTGCAAAGTTTGTGGCGGAAATCACTGGGTGCATGATGCTTATGAGAGGAGAAATATAGAAGTCGAGGCACAGAAAGCTCCATGGGAATCACTTTTGGCAAAGCCTTCTCCATACTGATTTGCATATGATCAAATGGGGAACTTCTTAGGGTATAAAGATTTGTCAGTGAATATATTAGAGCCCACCCCAAAATCGGAGGCAATATAGATGATGTATTGTTTGTTATTAGAAATGATTTGGAATATATTCCACCTTTGTTTGAAACCCTAAGTGAGATTGAAGATACTGGAATGGAGGAGCAGAGAGTAGAGGAGTATGTTCCCTCTTGGGAGGAAGAACTTAAGGATGAGTTTGGTGAAGAGTTGATGGACTTTGCCATTACGGATGAAGGCGAGTTTGACCCACTTGGTGATCTAAAGCTGCTTGAAGATTTAATATATAAGGAGACAAGTGTAGGGATCAAGAAGGAGCTTTGTAAGGAGAGCCATGAGGTAGTTAGTGGTTCGGTCCTTCCGACACTTCACCTCGATTGTGAAAAACCAAAACACGAACTGTACTCAATCTCCATTCGGGACGTGTTAAGGTTTAAAAATTTGGCTAAAATAATTAGAAGGAGGATTTCAGGGCGAACACATCGTAGTGTGATGAAGAGATTGACTTCCCCATTTTACTTCATTAAACCATTTTTGGGGGAATTTAAGAGTTGGTGGGCCGAGTTCAATTCATATGGTCGGGCCCATGAGAGTTTTGCAATTGGTTTCTTCCCGACCAATTGTAAAAGGAGAGTGTTGAGGAGCATCGATGGGGAGAGGATAAAGGAGAAGCCTCTTGATTAAGGTTTCGGGAGCAAGTCCGGCTGAAGACTATTCAATAAACTTAGCGCTTCCCGGGAGACAACCCAGTAACATCTTTCCTTATTATTTTTTTTTTCATTTTCATTTTTATTTCAGAATTTTGCCTGGTTGTTTCTTCTCTTACTTGCATGTTATTCCTTGGTTGGTTGATAAGCTGGAGTTTTAAACAAGTGTGGGGATGCAATTTGCTTAAGGATTGCTGCTTTCGTTCGTTGGTGATAGCTTGATAGAGAGCACTGGACTTTTAAGCTTGCGTTCGAATAGGAGGGCGCGGAACACGACTCACAAGGCATATCATCTATTTATCAGGGAAGTCTTTTCCATAAAATTTGTTTATTTTTATTTTATTTGAAGTTTCCTTTTTCTCACATTGAGGACAATGTGAAATTTAAGTGTGGGGATGAGAAATTGATGTTTTTGGCAAAAAAATAAAAATAAAATTTTGGAGAAAAAAAAGAAGATTGATTGAAAACTGAAAAAGAAAAAAAAAGAAGTCCCAAGAGTTTAACGAAAATTTTTGCAAATAATGGAAAATGATAGTAAATCGGAAATTGGTTTTTCAAACTACTAATAATATGAGATAATATAAAAAACGCACTTAACTTGGGATGTGTCGGTAGGCTCAGCCTTGAGAATGAAAGGGCAATTTGATAAAATGGTAAATGGAAATCTTTTGTGGGTAAAGCGTTTGGTCCGTGGAATATAAGTAATGAAAGGTCGGGCCATACTCAAGCCTCAATTTTCGGTAAACAAGTGTGTCCCTCTTATAGTTTACTACATATTCGTCCCACGAATCATCCTCAAGGATAGGGAGTAAAAGGTGAGATTTCTTAAGGAATTTCTCGATTAAAAATCGTCCTAGAGTTTTTCAAAATATTTTTTTGTTTTTCTTTTTGGAGTGAGGCATAGCCTCGGAATAAGTGTGTGCTTTTGTGTACAGTTGTATATGATAAACAATATGAATATACTAAGCTATGTACAAAAATTTAAACAAGTAGGGTGAACGTATAGGACTCTAAGCATGCTACTAGGTCATTACGTCTAACCACCTATCATATAGCCTTCGGCTCTGATACCAAACTGTCACACCCCAACCTACAGCGAAACATGCCGGGGTGCGACAATATTGTATCATAGCTCAGAAGACACTAAATGAAATACACGTGTCAATATCAAAATTATTCATTCATATATTAAATTTCAAAAGCACAAACATTGTTTCAAAAGAAATACCGTTACAAATAAATATTCAAATCATAAATAACTTATAATAAATGTGTTCTTCATTCATCATAGCAACCTAAGGTATCATCTAACTTCAACACTTTATTCATCCAATAAAGCTGCCTGCGTCATGCGTGAAAATATATTTATTTGTCAACATAAAGTTGAGCAAGTAAATCACAGTCTGTGTATATATAATATTTAAAAAGACAATTCCATGCGATAATTGTAAATTACTACAACTAGTATAACAAAGAATAAAAGTTGTATTTTCACCTGAATCATATTGATAACGAGTTAATTCGACAGCGTATGATCATAATATTGAGGATGAGGATGAAATACCAACCATCATAACAAAAGTAAACACATAGTCACATTCACACGTATCAACTAATCGAGCAATTTCAATAAACGCATATAATGGAATCGTAGTGAAAATCTATAATAAGCTTGATTGTGAACGCATAACGCCCCCAAAAACGTAAAACGGTAAAAAAGGGATGTGAAGATACTTACCTTAACAAATGGATTAAGTGAGGACGAGATAATAAAAAAAACTAGGATGTAAACGGTCAAGCTCCTTGAGGTTCACCGACAAATATTCCCTAGTTGTAAAAAATAACATGAGTTAAATACAAATGACAAAATAATATGATGGATCTTGAGTCTTGATGGGGTTATTAGTCTTATTGTCATATTAATATGGTTGTGGTTATTATCATTATTATCATTATTATTATTATTACTTTTATGTTTAAGTTTTACATTAATAAGGTAGACATTAATAATATATGTATATATTATCGAAAAAGTTAAATAAAATATTTTGAATATCTAGTATACTTTTGATTCGTTAGCGAGAGTCGTAAAAGAATTATTATACATTTTTTTTATCTTAGTTATTAAATATATGCGTATAATACGTAAAGTTAGATATTTATATATAAATGGGTTGTTCCGTTTTATCAAAACAATGTGTATTTAAATGTTATGTAGGTATAATAATAGTAATAACTATTAAAAAATGAAATTAAATAAATAAAACCCAAAAACCGGTCCTGGAAGATTCGAACCCGCGCCCCATGCCGGTTCTCCAGCTTTACATAACACGCTGGCCAGCGCCTTGATTTGTATTATAATTGAAAACGGAAATTGATAAACACACATGGTCCTGTTCTTCCCCAATTAACTTTAAAACCCTATAAATGCAACCCATTTAATTTTTTGGTGTTGATTCAAATTAAGTTAGGGTTAAGGATTGTTGCTTAAAAACAATCATAACACAATGTTTAATTACCGTAATTGATGACGAATTGAGGGTGAACGACGAGATGGGTTCTGTGGCTCAAGATTTATAACAAACCCGATATTAACGAACTTGTATGTTGTAATTAGGTTAGGGTTTTGATTCGTGAGGTCGAGGTGAGTGTGTGTGCAGTTTTAATTGCATCCTAGGCGTGTATTTATAGTGTTTTGGGGATCGAACGAGCCGCGGCTTGATAGACGAGTCATAGTTGTCAATTGGTAATAATTTACCAAGTTTAGGGTGTCGGTGGACGCGGTTTATTGTCAGGAATGATATGGTAACATCAATTTCGTCAATTAGTCCGTGAATCAGGGTTCAAGAAATATGGTGGGGGGGGGGGGGTCTTTGTCGGCGACATGAGAGGGAAAAGAGGAGGAAAATTTTTTTTGAATATTATTTGCAATCTGGTCCCTGTTCTATGGTGGTGGGTGCAAAAGTGGTTAATAAGATAGTTTAGGGTCTTTTCGCATATTAATCATAGTTATATATAAAAGAATAAATAATATAAATAAACAAGGATTAAAACTTACTCAAAGTGAGATTTAATTAAAAAATTTTCCGAATACGAACCCGGGTATGGATCGGGTCGGGTCACGATTACAAAACGAAAAAAATAAATGTTACAGAACTCGTATAAATTATTGAATCTATAAAACAATGAAAACTCGTTAATACAAAGGACCATAACAAAAAGAACTTTTGAACACTAGCCCTAGGGTACATGGTAGCGGCTTGGGTAAGACCACGCAATCATTTGGGTTCGCCAATCTGCCTGAGATTTGGGCTCGTGAACCCCGATGATGACCCCTTCGATAAGGCTATTTGTAGTAGAGGGCTGCAAAATGACGAGATTTTCGACATGTGGAGTCACGTCAGCAGATGAACTATTTTCATTTTAGAATAGTGGTTTGTAGCCCTATAACATCACCACGTCAGCTTTTTAATTTTTATTTTTTTTTTCTCTTTTGTTCATGCATATATATGAGTCTTGTCTAATGTAGGACCATCACAGTGATTTGAAGTATGAATCTGGGTCTTGAATCACGAGGTAAACTGTTTTTCTCTTTTGTTCATGCATATATAAGAGTCTTGTCTAATGTAGAACCATCACAGTGATTTGAAGTATGAATCTGGGTCTTGAATCACGAGGTAAACTGGCCGATGGCACATGATCAAATATGAATACGGGGTCTTGAATCATGAGTTCGTAGCTTTCAAAAAGTGCCATGTATAACAAAAAGACACTAAATAGTTCTCTCTTTTTTGAAATTGTAACTCACACACTCACTTTTTTAGATAGCTAGACCAAAGACTCTTTTGTCAACTTCATACTCATTCCACACAAATCACTTGGTTTCCTCAATTACGAAAAAACTAATAACAATCAAACAATATTAAAACTTAAGGACCCTTTATAGTCTCACAAAAATTATGATTGATAATAATAATAATAATAATAATTATTATTATTATTATTATTATTATTATAATGTGGGTTCACCACAGATGTAAATTGTCCAAGTTGTTAGACCAATAGATTGGACTAGAGGTGCACAAAAACCCGAATCCGGAACCAAACCAGAAAAAAAAAATACTCGGAACCGGTTTTTCTAATACCTGACCCTACCCGTACGGTACGAATAGGGACCCGATTTATACCTGGTAATACCCGAAAATCAGAACTGGTTCCATACCCAGAACTGGGTTTCTCCAATACCTAAAACTAGGTTTTTCAAATACCCGTAAATCCCCTTAAAAGGTGCAACCCCTTAAAAATCCGATATAAACCCGGAAAATACCCAGAAAAAAGTCCGGAAAAAATCTGGAAATCGGGTTTTTTCAATACCCGGAAATAGGGTAATCAAATACCCGGTTTTAGAATACCCAATTTTAAACCCGACCTGAACCCGATGCATAGGGTATGGTTTTTAGAGACAATACCGGACCCGACCCGGGTATTGCCAATACCCGATTTTCCAATACTCGGTCATACCCGAACCCGGTTCCATGCCTGAAACCGGGTATTTGGAAAGCCCGATTTGCACCTCTAGATTGGACTGCTTGATTGAGCCTTAGACATGATCTAAAGGCAAAAAAAATAGAGTAAATTACACGGCGATGTAAGGCTATTCTGGTAATGTTACTGTTGGTATGTAACTTAGACATGATCTTTGAGAGTTGGAGTTTTGGTTTTTATTAGGTTTCTAAATGTTTGACTATATCATTCTTTAATGGCAAAAAAAACATAGCCTTTAAAACCTACCAAAATATATATTTGCTTAATTAGATGTTTGAGAAGCTCAAATGGGGATTTATCTAATACAAGAGCATTTAAATGGCAAATTTGCAAAACTAAAATGTGCTTAATTGGATGGTTTTAGTCTTTTAGACCTAGGTGAGTAGGTGGTGGCTATTTCACACAAGATCCGTGGTGACACATATACAAGTTATGTTTGGATTGATCTATTTAATTAAACAGATACTGTTTGGGCTTATCTGTTTAGCCTGTTTTGTTATATGTCAATCCACTAGCCCATTTATGACCCCTATTTAATCTGCTATTTTATAATTCACCGAAGTTATCACAAAAACCATCCATGCAATTAAAATAAAACAGTGCACATAAATATTAAGATAAACTGAACAATAACAATAATCCTAACATATAATGAACTTTAGTTTCAATCAATAACCATTTCCTACGTCTACTTATAAAACAAACAATATACACGCGAATCTCCATCAAATCCACCGAACAAAACCACAAAACTCACCTAGATTTCTTGAACACCAACATGAGAAAAAACAAAATCAAAAAAACTATCTAGTTTTCCCAAATCTCAAACACTTGTTATGTTTGACACTTGCAATGCATGATACTGATGAAGATTGTTGCTTGTTTGGCTTCTGTATTAATACTTTCTCCGTTGCACTCACAAACTTTCTTAAATGTCTTATGTACTCTGGATATGTTTCAAGATTGCAGTGGCCCCCACCTTGGACCCACAACGGATCATATTTTTCTTTAGCTAATTCCCATAACCGCTTGCCGTGTGAAAAGTCGACTATATCATCACTTGTACCCTGTGATTTCAAACAATAACTTTAACCGAAAAATAATCAAACACGAACGGGGTTTTCTAGTTCATGTTCATCATTTCGTGCTCATGCTGTTTATGTCAGTTTGTTAATATTATAAACGAACAGTTTACAAAAGTAAAGAAACGAATATAACTGGACATAGATGAACAATTTAAATAAATGCATAAGCAAACAAACGTAACTAACAAACATAAATAAACGTAAACGAACAAACATAAATGAACGAATGCGACACGTGTTCATGTTCATTCATTTAACTAACAATAAGTTTTGCTCATGTTTGTTTATTAAATAAACAAACATAAACGAACTTCTCACTGGTGTTCATGTTAGTCTGTTTAACTAAATGAACAAAGAGTTTTGTTCATGTTCGTTTGTTTATTAAATAAACGAACTTTCTGCTGAACGGTTCACTGCATGCTCGATTCATTACAAGCCAGCAAATAATGAATAGGTCAAAAGACACAGAATACATACATGTATAACTAGAATCGGGCAGTTGACTTTCTGTATTTTGTCAATATTCTGCATAAATAAACAAACCCGTTATAGATTTTGGTCAACCGTCCATGTTGTTCCATAATGTGGATGAAAAATTACCTTAAATATATCAAACCAGAGTGTCATCTTTACATTGTACAAAACTCGTATTCCTGAAAGAATAGCACTATGTAGAACAACACCTCGCAAGCTTTGTAATCGAGCTGCCAGGTGTAACGTGGGCCCGCTGCCAACGGATTGACCATACAAGATTATGTCTTCTTGTTTGATTCCATAGTTGTCTTTTAAACAGTTGTACACCGCCTCTATGTCATAGTATGTGTTGACTTCAGATGGCTAACAAAATCAAACAGCATTTAATACGAGTTATAGTTATTTAATTATCTAAATAAATGTAGCAGACGTGATTGTTTCTTGCTTACCTTGCCCGTGGAAGCTCCGTATCCGGAGTAATCATAACTGCAGAGCATAAATATGTACAAACTTTAAACATACATTTGCATCAAAATAAACTAGGAGCTAACAGAATGACAATTGACACTTTAGGATTCGTGTTTGAACACCACTCGAAACAACAGTGTTGACTTTTGGGGTCAAACTTATTAGTAATCTGTGTAATAACTTGTGATGAAACAATCCAACAAAATAAAAACCCATAAAAATAAAATTCCAGACCTCATGATGTTGAGCCTGAGGTGAGCTCTGAGGTCAATAAAGAGGTGTTGCATCTGACCCAAATCAGCAGCGTTGCCATGAGAGTAGAGAAGGGTGAATTTAGCAAAAGGGTGTTTCCAGCCTTGGTGTCAAGGACATGGACATCCACGTTCTTGTCTGCGGTTATACCCGTCAAACAGTATCGTTTTCCCCCATTTGCTGCTTCGTCTACGCAGACATCATACGACGCTGGCTCCGGTGGGAAGAAGGCGAATTTGGCCGCTATGTTTGAGGTTACATTTCCCATTTACCCCACCACCTCATTAATTTAAACTATTTGGTTAAAGATTTTGGTGAAATGAAAAGATGAATGATCGGATGGATGGATGGATTGGATCTAAGCGGGTATGTATGTATGTATATTGATGAAAGGAAAAAGCGGAAAGATAGATAGATGAATGAAGAATGATGTAAATGATGAAATGAAAAACAACAATAATAATAATAATAATAGTAATAATAGTAATAATAATAATAATAATAATAATAATAGATTAGATAATAGCAAAGGAAAGGAAAGGTTGTGATGGTGATCATCTCTTTATTTTTATTTTTATGGTCCCTATAATACACCTGTTCATTCTTCCATGGCCTTCCTCCAAACTCTGTCCATGTTCTTCACTTTGATTATTATTTTTTATTTTCGTATGTAGTAATCAAATTGTTGTGAGATCGAGTTATCAGTGATCTAAATAGACCGCTCAGGGAAAAAAAAAGTATATCAACTAGAGTACTGTTGATGAACTATATATTAAACAATATGCTTATCATATCAACGTTCCGGTGATTGGGGTGACTATCAACTTCAAATCAGGCAATCTCATGCCGAATCTCCAACCCATCCCTAATGTGAGTTCTTCATTCGGTTACATGATTTGGTTTTATGAGGTGACGGAGCCCCATGTACTTCACCGGGCTCGGTCAAACCTGGTCAACTTTCGATTTTATATACAATATATAGGTACATTTAAACAAGCGAACCCATTCTTTTCTGACAAGCGAATCCAACATTTTTTTTTAAATATTCGAACCCATTGATTATGAAAATTTAGTTAAAGTTTTTTAGTAATGAATAATTTTTCAATAAAATATAAAAAAAAAACTTTATAAAAAACTACAAACTTAGTAACAAACATTATAAATGGGCCAATAATAACCCATATATGTTATATATATTATAAAAAAGCCCAAGATTATTAATAACTAGTATTTACAACCCTGCGTTGCGGCGGAGGTGTAAAACCTTGTATTTATATATCCTCTCCACTCGAAAGTATGAAGTTACCACCACCACCGCCTTCGTTCGCCATCCCCTCTCCCGCAGTCAGTAACTAATGTTAACCATTAAGAAAAAGTAACAAAAAGTAGATTTAAAAACGTTGAACCACACACGTTCATTGTATCGTGTTAACACACAAAAATTAGACAGAAACATAAAATATAGAAAAAAATAACTAAGTCAACTTAACATATACTCGTTGCGATGGGTCTATTAAACGGGAAAATAGACATAACATTCAACCACACGCATGCGTTGCAACGCGTTAACTCATTAAATTCAAGCGTAACGTTATACAAAAATATGTAAAACTTGAAAAGTATATGGCATCAAAGTTGAAAGTGAAAAAATATTTTTTGTGACTTATTTGTAAACTATGAAAAAATGTAGGGAACAAAAGTAAAAAAATAAAATATAAAAATAAATATTACACGGTATAAACTTGAACGCACTATATACAAGAGACTATAACATGTTTCTCCCACTTTTATTATTATATAAATATGGGTTAATTAGCCCAACCAAATTAACATAAAACATGATAAAAAAATAAATAAAAACATAGCCAGAAACAACCACCGATCTATTTCTTTATAATCAACAAAGTTCAAACTATAGCCTCATTCACCAGTTCGGCTGAAAACAACGATGATGTACATTTTTTTATAATAGTGATATTGCAATTTATTTATTTGCCGAATGACCGACCTGACCCATCCAGGCTCGGAAACTTTGACGCCGGAAAAAGATCGAGCACCGAAAAATTCCGAACCCACAAAAGAAAGTTTATGACTCTGCCATTGCATATAAATTCTTTTGGTTCTTTATTGCTTATATTTTATATAATAACACTTATCAATATTTTCAATATTTAAAACAAATATTGGTCTGTATAATGTCTATCTTAAATATTACAACTTAAAATCAATCAAGTGATTTTATATCAACCAAAAAAAATTAATATACATTTATGCAAGTAGAATTGCATTCTTGATCATAAAAATATGGTTTCGTCAATAACAAAGTAGATGATGTTTTGATTAAATTTCAAATAATAAGGACCCGTAGAATACAGTTTTAAATAAATTGTATTTTAATGTGTGTGTGTGTGTCTGACCTGACTCGATTCAACCCGACTGGAACGGCTGAATCGGACCAAAAAAAATTTTACCCGACCCGAATGGCCGAATTGGTCCAAATTATATATATATACACCAACCCAAAAAAAATTCCAACCTCTGTAAGAGAATTTCCTGAATACGCCACTAGTTTTATGAAGCCGATGACAAAGAGATAACTTTTATTTTTTTCCTCCAATCTTTATACACCCTTAATAAATCTTCAACTACTCCATATTTTTAATATGACACTCTCTCGTTAGTTTATACCTTAAGTTTTAATAGTGTAATCGACATGCCAAACATGACATGACATGACACGTCACGTTTGGTGGGACTAAGTATTGATTAAAACATGTAAATAGAATTGAATTTTCTAGAGATAATATACCATTAGTTTTTAGTATTTTATTATTAACATAGTCATTTGGTTTGAGTTTTATGTGTAAATTATATTCATATATGTGGTTGATTAATAATACAAATTTTATTGGGTCTTACATTATTTTACATATTGTTAGTGTTCACTTTATGTTATTGTCATATTTAGTAGATAATATTTGATTATGTTTTCTTTGCAATTATACATATTATACTCATATGCATAGTAGATTAATAATACACAATTTTCAGAGAGTTTTTCATTATTATAGAAAATCAACAACCACATCACACTCATGTTTATAACTTGTTGCTCCCAATTTTATAGCATTCACATAACTAGAGGCGGATTCATGTTGAACAAGTGGGAGGCAAGGATTAGTAAACTAAGCTTTTAAGACTTAAAGGCTTAAATCTAACCTGGCTCGTGCCTCTACATTTCTAATTTGGTACCTTTGAATGGTTACCTTAGGGTATTAGCCATTAGGAGTGGATATGAAACTATGGAGAGAATGATTAGCCAGTGAGAGAATGTCATATAAAAGTTTAGAATGTGCGTAAATTTATAAAGGAAAGAAATAAAGATTTAAGAAAAAAAGGAAAAGATTTATTTGGTAAGTGCCCATCACTTTACTCTTTCTTCACTCACTCACTTCAATTTCACAAAACCGAAAATGAAACTGAATCTAACCGAAATGGAGTTGGTGGCGTTATTGCCAAACAAACCCAAACTAACCATATGTGAACTCAATGTATATAGAGGTAGGGTATCAAAAAGACCCAAATACCCTTAAGTACCACCCGCGGGTCATAGAGGAGCCTCTCACATATCACCCGCGGGACATACGGATCACTCGCATATCACTGTAGAGGAAGAACGTCCTCATACCACGAGCGGAAGCATCCTGGCACCCTCAGGAATCATCCGCAGGACAGGACATCTGTCCGCTAAAACGCCTGGAGGGCAATGCCAATAGGACAGTTGTCACCAATTAACCATCCTCTAGAAGAATGTCCACGATTGTTACTTGAAGAGTACGTGACCTACTAGCCAATGAGCAAAGGACACCTGGCCAGGTTGTTATAACCGTGCCCATGGCCAGGGTGCTATCCGTCCTATCATTAGGCGACGCGTGTCCAGGTTGTTATACCCATGCACATGGGACGTATAGCTCAACGTATCACAAGAGGACACGTGTCCAGGCAGTTATCAAGATCTTCTAGAAGAGGACAGCTGGCCCAATCACCTCTCTACATCCTTCGGCTATAAATACCTTGTCAACCTACATGAGGTATTCATTCACTCACTAGTATTCTTACTCACATATACTTTGACTACTCTTAGTCTGTTTAACTTCAGTACTTTCTCATCTACAAACGTTACTGATTCTCACGCCGGAGGGTGGTTACAAGAAGACCCCCCACCTTATCCTTCCTGTAACGAGACTCATGGTGTCTGTTTTGCAGGTTCCAGTCACTGGACTTTGGGAAGTTGTGCTCATACTGTGTTGGTAGTTATCATATTTTACCCTGTGGACTCATTGGATCCAGGACCCATACCAGGGGATCGGATCCGTGTTTCTTCATTGGCGCCATCCGTTTTGGTGTTAGAACTACACAATTTTTTCTTCTTCGTTGGTTTTTCGGTTCGTTTAAAGTATGAGTAAATTTCCTGAAGGGCCAACGGGAACTCCTGCAGCTACTTCACGAGCGACTAACACTAAAATACCTGTAGGCTTTGCCTCGAGTGTTTTTGCACGTATAACAGCTCCAGGTTCACGAACCACCAAAACAACACCAGGTGGTCGTACCCTTGAACGTGTCACCGCACCTACTGGGCCAAGTCCTACCGATTTGGGACATGTGACGGCTCCGGAAGGATCTAATCTGGGTGACCTTGGTCGAATTATGAGAGACACTCGCCAAACTCGTTCAGTATTAGATCTGGAAGATGATTCTGGCGATTCTGATATGGCGAGATCTCAACGTCATAATTCCAGACCTGGCGGACAATTGTCCCCGGATGAATGGCTTCAGGTTCAACAATAGAACCTGAGAGCGGAATATGAGCGTAGGGTGCGGAATGCACATCTTCATGCTCGTGCTCTGACTTACGAAGAATCTCCTCGGAGATCTTTTTCTCTTCCTCCAACGGTGAGGGGAAGTCAGCTCCGCTACAGTCAGCAAACTGAACAAGAATTCGTTGAACCACGAAGGTTACGCCCCCGTCCTCGCATGGACATGCGGATGCCTTCTCACTTTGATGAATATGATAGTTATGACTCAACTTATCACCCGGGAGACAACAGTTTCTACACGGGTGATAGTAGAATGAGTTCGAGGGCAAGAAGCAGTCGTCCGCATGACGTCGTCTGCCATACTGTGTATCACGGCGATGCTGAGGAGGATTTCATCAAGCCATACCATCCGGTAGCCTTTGCCGAGAAGTCAAAATTTATAGCTAGTATTGCGACAGCACCCTTCCCTGTCAATGCTAAGATACCTACAACGGTGGGTAGATACAATGGCATGACTGATCCAAGCGATCATCTGCAGAACTTCGTAGCAGTAGGTGGTGTGAGCGGATGGACGCTCCCCTATTGGTGTCATATGTTCGCATTAACACTAACGGGGGCAGCAAGGGAATGGTTCGAAAAACTCCCCGATGGTCAGATCTCTAGTTGGGATGATCTAGTGAAGAAGTTCTCACAACAGTTTAGACAACAAAAGAAGCACACGGGTGACCAATCGGAGATTCTGGATGTTATCCGCCGGGATAATGAATTCATTGAAGTTTTTATCGCCAGGTTCAATGACGAAAGTTTGAACATTGGTGGGATAAGCAAAGATATGCTTCGCGGTGCCTTTTGCAAGAATGTCAAGTGTGACGAGTTGATCCGCACACTTACTGGTAAAGATGGAATGCTGAAGGAATGGGATGATCTTATGACCGCGGCGAAGTTATTTGCCAATACCTAAAAAACATTGGGGAACAACAATTCAAGGCAAAAGTTTAAAGTCGAGTTCCAAAACCCGCGACCCAATAAGCAGGCAAAGGGACCAATCTGGTCAAGACTTCAGCCGAATATGGAAGCATCGAAGCCGTTTGATGCAAGGTCCCTCATCGGCAATAAGAACAAAACAGGACCCTCAAATCGAGTTCCTCACAAATGGACTCCTCTTTTAAAAACTCCCGCTGAAATTCTCACCACAGAGAACGTGAACTTCCAGAAGCCACAGCCACTCACAAGAAGGTCATTCCTTGATACCAAGAAACATTGTTCGTTTCATAATGACATCGTCATAACGCGAACGAATGTAATGCTTTAAAGAGCGAAATTGAGTTGGCTGTGAAGTCCGGGAAACTTGGACACCTGGTGAAAGATGGAAAGCCCGGGACTGGTAAAGCTCCCATGCGGGAAAACCAGGGTCCATCCAAAAAGTAGGTCAAGGACTTGAACGTCCATATGATTCAGGGCGGACGGAAGGTGGGAGAAAAAAGACGAGAGTCTGAGGAAGAGGAATGGAAAAACGAACCAGTGATTTTTCCACGAATTAAGGGTGGTCCCAATAACAAGAACCCCCTAATCATCACTGCCGTTTTTGGTCATTATCGTTCTCAATATGTTTTCTTTGACACTGGAAGTACATCGGACATCATGTACGAACAGTGCTTTGAACAACTTGATGATGAAGATAAAGAAAGGTTGAAACCCATCCATGCTCCGGTATTAGGGTTTGGAGGGGAAATAATGCATCCGCGAGGGGTGATTTCTTTCCCAGTCACCCTAAGCGACGGAGTTTGCTCAAGGACTGAGGAGGTTGAGTTCCTAGTTCTTCCAGCAACGTCGAAACATGACATCATCTTCGGACGAGAGGCCATTGGTGACTTTAATGCTCATCCATCCATAGCTCACGGTGCGGTAGGGGTTCAAACCCGCACTGGTGTAGCAATAATCCATGTCAATTGACATTGCTTTGCAACCGAAAGTTCAAAACCTAGCAAGATTCCAAAACAATCTCAGCATACTGAGTCAGAAAAATGGATTTTGAACAAGAAATTTCCTGATCAGACTGTAACAATTGGACCTGCTATCTCTGAGATCATAAGGACCTTTTTGAAACAGTTGCTATAAAAAACATTGATGTCTTCGCATGGCAACCCGCGGACCTGACTGGCGTCCCGCGGAGCATTGCGGAACACAAGTTGAGGGTAAACCCTATGTTTACACCGATTGTTTAAAAACAGCGTAAGATGGGTCCGGAACAAACGAAAGCAATGAATGAGCAAGTTCAAGACCTCCTACAGGCTAGAATCATCCGACCAATTTGATATCAGACCTGGGTCGCCAATCCGGTCACTGTTCCTAAAAGCAACGGGACGTGGCGGATGTGTATAGATTTCAAGGATCTAAACAAGGCGTTTCCCAAGGACTGTTATCCATTGCCTGAAATAGATCTCAAGGTCGATGTTGTGGCACCGTTAAAATTCAAGTGCTTCCTGGATTCCTATAAAAGCTATCATCAGATCCGCATGGCTACGGGTGATGAAGATAAAACAGCGTTTCGTACCGATCAATGCACTTTTTGTTACAAGATGATGCCTTTCGGTCTAAAGAATGCGGGAGCCACATATCAACGACTAATGGACATAGCATTTGAAGGTCAAATTGGTCGAAATTTGGAGGTTTACATGGATGATCTCGGGATTAAAAGTGTTGAGGAAGATCAAATTCTGAGGGATATCGAAGAGACATTCGAAACCTTGAAAAGTATCAACATGAAGCTAAACCAGCTAAGTGTTCATTCGGAATGGAGGAAGGAAAATTTCTCGGGGTAATTTTCACGGATGCAGGTTTCAAAGCTAATCCGGATAAAGTCCAAGCTGTATCCCGCATGCCTTCTCCTTCCTCCCTCAAGGAAGTTCAGACCCTCAACGGTCGTTTGGTTGCTCTGAATTGCTTTCTGGCTAATCACGCAGCCAAATCTTATCCTTTTGTCTCAACACTAAGGAATTGCCTTAAGAAAGCACAATTCAGATGGACCGCGGAAGCGGAACAAGCTTTCTTGGAGGTTAAAAAATGTTTGATGGAATTGCCTACGTTGACAACACCTTATGCGGGGGAACCATTAGCGATGTATTTGTCAGCATCAGACATTGCTATCGGGGATGTCCTCCTGACAGATAGGAAAAACGTTCAAACATCGATTTACTACGTCAGCAGAACATTATCAGACCCGGAGACAAGATATTCTATGTTAGAAAAGCTTGTCCTAGCATTGGTCTATGCTGCCCGACGCCTCCGCAGGTACTTCCAAGGGCACCCCATCAACGTTTTGACTGGATACAAGCTCAAGAACGTCCTTAGCAAACCGGAATTGTCTGGACGATTGGCAAAATGGCCATCTAACTAGGTGAACATGCGATAGAGTACAAACCTAGGCTAGCAATCAAGGGACAAGTGTTAGCGGATTTTGTTACTGAAGTCCTGCAACACAAAGAGAAGGAATGTTTGATCGAGCAACAACCTCAAACACCTCCAGAACTAGGACAGATTTGGTCTTTGTTCACGGACGGGGCTTCAAGCAGTGAGGGATCTAGCGCAGGCCTCATGCTAGTCAATCCCGAAGGCCATGAGTTTACATACACCATAAAATTAGATTTCAAGAGTACTAACAACGAGGCAGAGTATGAAGCTTTCTTGGCGGGCTTACGAATAGCCAAAAAGCTCGGGGTTAAACATTTGGAAGCCCGCGTGGATTCTATGTTGATTGCGGGGCAGATCAACAACACATATGAAGCAAAGAATGACATAATGGCATCATATGTGTCACAGGCGAAAGATTTGATGCTTCAGTTCTCCTCATGTAAGGTCATCCACATAAAGAGAAGCGAGAACAAATCAGCAGATGCTCTTAGTAAATTGGCTTCAACAAACTTCGAATATTTTGCCAAAGACATCCGCATCGAAATATTGGACCGCCCGTCTGTTCTACAACACCAAGTTTTAGTGATCCTAACGGGAGTGGAATCCTGGATGACACCCATTATAGCATACTTGTCATCTGGAGCCCTCCCGAAAGGAAAAGTCGCGGCTCAGAAGATAAAGCACAAAGCCTTGAACTATCAAATACACGATGGTGTTTTATATCGACGTTCCTTCCTCGGACCATTACTTCGATATGTGGACGCCGAGGACACGAACTATCTAATCAGAGAAGTTCATGAAGGCATATGTGGTCTTCACGCTGGCCCACGCATGGTCGTAGCAAAGTTAATGAATGCCGGATATTATTGTCCAGGAATGCATTTGGATGCTGTGCACGAAATCAGAAAGTGTGATTCATGCCAGCGAATGTGATCAAGCCTTTCATCTATCACACATGATAGAGAGGTTTCTCCCTACCAAATTATGCTCCTAACACGATACGACCAAAGAACGAGCTCGTTCCAGTCACTTCGGCTTGGCCGTTCCAGAAATGGGCTGTTCATATAATGGGACCTTTCCCTGAAGCCCCTGGACGCGTCAAATTCTTGATAGTAGCCATCGACTACTTCACGAAGTGGGTGGAAGCTAAATCGGTTGCTTCCATAACAGCAGCAAGTGTTAAGAAATTCCTGTGGGAATTCATAATCTGCCGGTTTGGCCTTCCTCTGGAACTCGTTAGCGATAACGGAACTCAGTTCGTGGACAGTGGGTTACAAGAATGGTTAAAAGAGTTACACATTTCCAGAATCTTCACCTCTGTAGCCCACCCGCAAGCAAATGGTTAGGTTGAGAGAACCAACCGGACGATCAAGAAAAGAATCAAAGCAAGGTTAGGGACTAAACGGACGGGCTAGGTTGACGAATTGCCTCATGTACTATGGGCCTTCCGCAACCAAAAGAATTCCAGCAATTCTGAGACCCCATTTAGTCTAACCTACGGCACAGAGGCCATGATTCCGGCTGAGATTGGGATTCCATCCGCCAGAGTTCT
This sequence comes from Bidens hawaiensis, assembly GCF_021521415.1. Lineage (NCBI taxonomy): Eukaryota > Viridiplantae > Streptophyta > Magnoliopsida > Asterales > Asteraceae > Bidens > Bidens hawaiensis. The sequence goes on along the minus strand of NW_027499499.1, from coordinate 9,472 downwards.
TTTGATCGATGATAATGATCATGAACTCCGGATGAACCTCAACCTCCTTGAGGAAATGAGAGAACTAGCATTGATCCACGAGCACAATTACAAACGCCAGTTGCAAAAATACTATAACTCGCGAGTCCAAAAATGTGAGTTTTACGTGGGAGACTTTGTCTTCCGCAACAATGAAGCCTCCGGGCAAGAGCCTTCAGGAAAGTTGGCCCAACTTGGGAAGGACCTTATAGAACTCAGAAAGTTTTATCTAAAGGTGCTTACAAGTTAGAAAAATTGGATGGGACGGAGATCCCTAGAACTTGGAATGGTGCCCAACTAAAGAAATGTTACATGTAGTTTGTTTTTCTCTTTTGGCCTGTGCGCCTAATTAGATATTCACAATCTATGTAATTCCATCTTTTGTAATTCGACTTATGCCTTATTTATAGAAATTTTCATTTCAGTCGTCTAAGACTTGTATTGTTATGTAATCCTTTATTGGCTTACAAAGAAGATCCTCCAAACACTTATATTATGAAAAATAAACAAAGTGTACCGGATATAAACACAAGCCTTCTTTATTCATAGAAAATGGATTACAAAACATAGAGAGTTTAATTACAAAGAAAAGAAAAAATCTATCTATGGTGCGACGTCCCGCACCCTCGCCTCCCGCATCCTCAGCATCTTCTTCATCTTCTTCATCAAGATCAAGAAGAAGTTTTAATTGCTTGATGCTGTCCTCTTTGTCCGCAAGTTCAAATATCTGCTCCGCCAAAGAGAACTTCAAAGAATCAAAGTCCTTTGTTTTTTGTTTAAGGACGGCAGTAGTATCTTGGCTAGCCAAAATATACTCTTCAGGAACCCTGGAAGTTGAGCCAAACTTGTAGCCTTCCTCAAAGCCTAATTGGCGGCCAACTTGCTTGGATGCCTTCAAGAGGACAGCAACGCAGTTCCCAAGTTCATCACTCGCTCGGACATCAGCGATGATCTGTTGAATAAATATATATAAATAACTTCAAACACTGAGATTATTTACAACAAAGGAAAAATCCATACTTTGGGAATTCCCTCCGCTAGCAGCCATTTCTGGTCCGCCTTGGCCCGGACAAGCTCCATCTTATGGCCGGCGCACTCCAAGGCTTGCTCTCGGTTTTTAGCAGCAAGATTCGTCAAGCGCTCTTCCTTAGTCGCTGATTCAGCCTGCAAATTTTTTATCAATTCAGCTTGTTCATCCAGTTGTTTTTGGAAAACAACTTTGGCTTCCTCAGCATTGGAACGTCCAATCTTCTCTGCTTCCAGCGCTTGACTGCTCTCTCTGGCCTCATTTATAGCCTTAAGGGCCTCTTCTTTGGCTTTGGAAGCAGAGGCCGCCAGTTCATCTCATTCCTTGTTCATCGCTAACCAGTCTCAAGTTATATCCCGACTGGTGGAAAGAGCATTCGCCAAGTGATAAGAGTTTGAATTTAACAACTCTTGGCGAATACTGCGACGACGACACTCCTTCTCAGCAGGAAGAAGACTCTCCTACAAATATTCAAAGCATACGTCCACGTCGCGGAACGTTGAGTATCGGCGTAAAGACCAACGTGGACGATGCGGAGTACGATCCTCCTCTTGAGGAGCCAGAGATGTCTGACGAGCATGAGGAAACATGCTCACACCTCCTTGATCTCTAAAATGGTGAACATTATAAGAAGGCGACATACTGACGTGATCAGTATTCTCAACCTCCTTATCCTTCAAAGGAGAATCGTCCACCACCTCAATCGGTTCTTTGGCAGAATTTGGAGGTGGGGATGGTGGCGGTGGAAAAGGAGTTGAGTCCTTCAAACTTGAAACACCTTCAGAAAGGTCATTCAGGTTCACTGAATAACATTAACAGTTGGTTAGAAAAATTCCAATCCATAACAGTTATCAAATGGAAGAGATTTTTTAACTTACCCAACGAAGGATCTTCTACGTCAAGTTGATCCAGACTAGGGCTGTTCAAAAAGCTCGAAGCTCGGGCTCGTGGCTCGATCGATAAAAGCTCGAATATAACTAGCTAAAAAAACTTGATTTGAAACATTCTGAGTTGAGTTGGCTCATTTTTGTAACCAAGCTCGGCTTGACTTAGGCTCGGCTCGATCATGGCTTGGCTCGTTGGTTCGATTTAAATCTCGTTTAGCTTCAAAATCAAGCTAGAGCCTTAGCTGAGATGCCTCGTTTAATTTCAAACCCAAGCTCGAAACCACCCTGTCTTGACTCATGAACAGCCCTAATCCAGACGCGCCTCCAAAGTAGCAGGCTTGGCCTTCTTGGACTTCTTCTTAGGGGCGGCCTTGGCAAAGTTGACCTTACGCTTGCCAACCACTTATGAAACGTCCGCATCAGCAATTTGAGGCTCACCTTCAGTAGTGACATCATCAGGTGCGGGACGTTTGCCCTCTGCAGCAGTGTTAGCATCATCATGACCCGATGTCTGGGTGGTAGTGGCTCTCTGACGGGTGAAACCTGCATTTGAGTCCACAACGTTGTTAGCATCAGCCGGAAAACTTCCTTCGTAAAGTAATGACTCTTCGCTGGATGAAAAGAGTACAATCACTCCGCTAGAAGTAATAGCAGTCACAGGTCGGGGTTGTAGAAGGCCCTCACCTTTCTGGATGCATTCTTTAACATATTTCTCACCTTGGGCGTACATCGCCTCGGACATTATTGGTTCCGAGCGAAACGCGGTGGGAAATAAGAAGTTGGAACTGGCACATCCCTTGGATCAATGGGGCGACGCACCATCATTCCTCCTTCCTGGTCCAGCAAAGTGTCGAAGGTGGAACCCTCACCTGTACAAATACTAACACAAGTTAAAAATTGGACGTTTAATAAGGAAAAAAGTAACATCAAGCTTACTCTTGTTGGTTTTCTCATAATAGGGCTCCAACTTAGGGAACGGCCATAGACGGCTCATCCTCGCACTCACCATCGCCCCCTCATGGATAGGGCGCATGGGAGTCGGCGTGGTGGTCAGGGTCGTGAACCATGGTTGGCCCTCATGAGCGGAAGCTTGAATCGTTGGCATGGTCGCTTCCGCCTTACGATAAGTCATAGGGAATGGGATAACATCCTCCCTGATCCAGAAGAATTTGGGTTTCCAACCATGAAGGCTACGGATCCACTCCGTACCTATACCATTCTTCACAATAGAGGCAAAACTATGCCACCCGTCACGGAAGGTCATCTTGTAAAATACAGCAAACATGCCGACGGATGGCTCGAAATCACGGACTTGGCAACAGAATTCGAAATGACGAATTCTTAGCATCCCAAAAGGATGGATCTGAGATATGTGAACCCCGTATTCCGTCAAAATCGACTAAAGGAATTTTGTCACCGGAATCCGGAAGTTCCACGTCGTGAAATGTTCCATATACACGGCCATCTTCTTCGGCGGTGGACTGGTGGCAACAGAACCTTCCGCCGGACGTTCTGGTTCCCATTCCGTCGCCAGTCCATATACGTTAACAACGTCCTTAAATTCTTTCTCTTTCAGAGCCACGACGACTTCGTTAATGGTAGGGGTACCTTTCTTTTCTCCAGCCATTTGAATAAGAAGAAGAAAGAGATCTCAGACAGTTCTAAGGCTTGAAGATTTGAAAGAATAAGAGTTTGAAAATGATAAGAGTTGAATAAAATCACAAGTGATATATTTATACTCATCGCAATTAATGCGACTGATGGAGTGCCAGAGGATAGAGAAACCGTGGATCGCCAGATGACTGACACGTCAGGCGGTAGATTCAAGAAGTTGTAAACAGGCTGTTAAGGGCATCATACACATCCTATCAGTTGTCTCTAATAAGTTTCTCTCCCCGCTACGTCATCATGATTATCTAATTCTCAAAAATTTCAAATTTCAAAAAATCTCTTAAGGATATTTTCCTTAGAACAGTTGGATACTCACAAAAGACAAAAAAGTTCTTTCCCATTAATTACTCAAAAGATGATTACAAAAATGGAAAGAAAAATTACAAGTTACAAAATATCTAAACATATCCTAAGGATTTGACGCCGTTTAGTTTTCCGGAGCCTTCAATGACGTGTCTTCCGAAGTGTCATCCTCAGACTCCTCGCCCAAATAGATCTTTAACTGTTGCATGCCGTCATGAGCGGAAGAAAACTCCGGAAGCATTTCCTGAAGTGGGAAGCGCAGACCATCATGTTCTTTAATTCGCACAGCACCTTCCTGCTTGACGTCATGACCATGAAGTGGATGGTCTTTGAATGTGCGGTTACTTTGAGCGTGGTCATCCCTTCATGAAAGCCTCTGACACGTCCAAAGGAGGAAGAAGCAACCATAAAATTGGCAAAGCTATCAGTAAGCTCTACACTTCCCTTGATATGGCGGATGACCTACCAAAATAAAAACACAAGCGTTTAATGACAAAATGCAAAACAAGGAATGAACCAGTAGAGTTGAATAAACCTACAGCATCAACTCCCCGAGTAAGGAACCATTGACGGTCCTGCTCCGCACGTTCAGCCCGCATTCGAAGCCCTTGGGATTCCATAGTTGCTTCCTCACAAGCTTGCAGGAGGGAGTCATATGCAGCTTGAATCTCAGCAGTGCTTTTGTCCTTAAGCTCAACCTGCTCCCTCTGCAACTTTAGCTCCGCCTCAAGATCTTGGATTAGAGTGCCTTGAAGGGTCACTTGATTTTCCAAACTTGAGTTTGCTTCTTGAGCCCGGGCCAAATCGTCTTTTTTTTTTTTGGGTCTTAGCCCGGGCAGCCTCAAGAAGGAAATTCTGTCTTTCACAAGCCTCCTTCCATTGGCGAGCAGCGGCAACATTTAGATCTTGCTTGCCCTTGAGGGTGTTCTCCGCATCCGTTTGCTTCCATTTAGCAGTCATGGCCGCCAAACGATGCCCCTCAGCTTCTTTCCTCGCAGCTTCAAGGGCTCGGGATAATTCACCTAGCTTCCCGCCCATGGTACGCCATTAATGTAAAACTTCTCGACTACCGGCTAAAGCATTAGCCAGATGATAGGCTACGTTTGTATGAAGGTCGTGGCGGGAAAAATCACGCCGGTGCACCATTTCGGCCGGTGGCACGCGGTGCTTAATAAAACTCATGCAGACCCGGGGTCAGTGAACCGGGATCCATTAGTAATGTCTCATGGAGGGACAAACAAATCATTCTTATCACCCAAGTTTGCGTCCCCATAATAACGGGAACCTGAAGGTTCAAGGAGAATTGGGAAGGAAGATGATTGTTGAGGAGGAGGTCGAGGAGGAGACTCATCGGTCCTGAAACCCTCCTCATTAACAGCAGGATTGTTCTGCTGGTCACCAGTAACACTCCCAGTCTGAAAAAGATAGTCAAAACGATTATCAGTCCCAGACTGGTTGTTGGGTCCTTCCACTGAAGTATCACCGGAGGAGTGGGCCCTCTCTTCTATAATAGTCTCAATCGGAGGAGAGGTCGGTCGATCTTCCATGTTAATATTACTCGGGGGGAGTAGAAGGCTTGTCCTCGCCTCTCTTTCTGGAGAGGGAGATGGTTGCTTCTCAGTCTGAGGAGTTGGAGTAGGCAACCTCTCAGACACATCTTCTGGTAAGATCAACGGATCTGCACAAAAAGCTACACTTAGCTACAACCCAAAATAGTAAAGTATTTCAAGGGTAATACATACCATCTATCGTATCAATGCGATCAACAAGATTGTACTGTGGCTTCTTGGGACGACGAGTTTTTTGTTTTTTATTCGAAGGTCCCGCCTCAGTGTCCGCAGCCTTTGCATCCGCTTGTCTTGCTTGAAAAGCCAAGAAAGTTCTCTTCTTCTCCAACTCTGCCAATAAAGACGACACAGAGGAAAGTTCAGGGGCATCCTCATCAGAGTCCCTCTCTTCTTGAGAAGCAGAAAACTCAGAAGCATCGCCATTATCATCGCTTGATGATAGGATGGCGATCATCCCGTTAGAAGTAATGGCATTAAGCGGAGGAGGGTTAGAACATACGCACATGTTTCAAAGGTGGCATCCGAAATGACAGGCTCAGCCCGTACCTTCTTTGGAAAGAGAAATCATGACTTGGTCTTCTCCAAGATGGGTTGGACCCCCGCATCACGAATGTTCCTACGGACGCAACCCCTATCCTCGAAAAGAGCGTTGAGCATAGAACTCCGACCTGAAAAAATAGAAAATCAGTCATAAAAAGAATCAAGGAACAGAAAAAGCAATAAAGACAACTTACGCTCATTCAGATCAACAAAAATAGGCTCCATAAATTCCGAAGGCCACAACCGGCTCATGCCTGCCCATACTAAGGCTTCCTCAGGTAAAGCCCGCATAGGTGTTGGTTCCGCAATGAGAGCGCGATACCAATCACGACCTTCGTGAGCTGTCGTGATAACATCCGGAAGAGCACTATTAACGGGACGACGGACCATGGCAATAGGTACCACGTCCTCGGAGATCCAGAAAAACTTACTACGCCAGTCGGCGGACCCCTTCTCGACTTCATAACCAAGACTCCTATCGGAGAAGCCTTGACATGTAAACCAACCGTCACGGTTGGCAAGACGGTAAAAAACTGGAAAACGATCAACATGTGGCACCAGGTCATGTGCTATACATACAAATTCATAGTGACGAATTCGCATGACAGCACGCGGGTGCAGTTGGGAAAGATGAACCCCATAGGCAGTTAGCACCTTCATGAAAAATTTCGTTATAGGAAAACGGAAATTCCCATAAACAAAATAATCCGTGTAGACGGCCATTTTACCAGGTGGTGGTAAACTGGCTATCGAACCTGGAGAGGGAAACTCCGATTCCCATTCCAGCGGAATGCCATATGTCTCTAGCAACTTCTCATAATCTGAATAGTCCCATGAAACCTCTATTTCGTCAACTTCAGTTTGAACGTTCGACATTGCAGAAGAAATTGATGATATGGGAAAGTTCAGTGCTTTACCAGAAAAGAAAGTAAAGAAGATAATCAACGAATAAAGGCGATAAAACTTCGACTAGAAGATTTCTCTTCCATTTATACCCATCGCAATTAATGCGATGGGATATGAACAGTGGAGAGAGAAAGTCATCGCCTAATTATCAACCGCCACGTCACACGGGAAATTCGAAAAAGAGAAAAAGTTGCACAGTCGGGTACAGTGACAGCCGTCAAAAACGTTCCATCACCTATTCACGCGCCTGCGAGTGGTCAACTTGTCCTTTTTTCATGATTATCTATACCAACAAAAGATATTTTCTACCTAATTTCAAAATTCAAAAACCCCCAAAATACATTAAGTCCAGAATTTCACCCGCATAAAGATTTCACACGGAAGAAACACTGGACTGGGGGGACTTATAGAGGTAGGGTACCAAAAAGACCCAAATACCATTAAGTACCACCCGCGGGTCATAGAGGAGCATCTCACATATCACCCACGAGACATACAGATCACCCGCATATCACGGTAGAGGAAGAACGTCCTCATACCACGAGCGGAAGCATCCTGGCACCCTCATGAGTCATCCGCAGGACAGGACATCTGTCCGCTAAAACGCCTGGAGGGCAATGCCAATGGGACAGTTGTCACCAATTAACCATCCTCTAGAAGAATGTCCACGATTATTACTTGAAGAGTACATGACCTACTAGCCAATGTGCAAAGGACACCTGGCCAGGTTGTTGTAACCGTGCACATGGCCAGGGTGCTATCCGTCCTATCATTGGGCGACGTGTCTCCAGGTTGTTATACCCATGCACATGGGACATATAGCTCAACCTATCACAAGAGGACACGCGTCCAGGCAGTTATCAAGATCTTCTAGAAGAGGACAGCTGGCCCAATCACCTTTCTACATCCTTCGGCTATAAATACCTTGTCAACCTGCATAAGGTATTCATTCACTCACTAGTATTATTACTCACATATACTCTGACTACTCTTAGTCTGTTTAACTTCAGTACTTTCTCATCTACGAACGTTACCGATTCTCACGCCGGATGATGGTTACAGGAAGACCCCCCACCTTGTCCTTCCTGTAACGAGACTCACGGTGTCTGTTTTGCAGGTTCCAGTCACTGGGACTTTGGAAAGTTATGCTCATACTGTGTTGGTAGTCTTCATATTTTATCCTGTGGACTCATTGGATCCAGGACTCATACCAGAAGATCGGATCCGTGTTTCTTGGCGTTATTGCCAAACAAACCCAAACTAACCATATGTGAACTCAATGCATAAATGTTTTATAGCGAAAAGAAATATAAACATATCATATATGGAAAATGTTTTTAAAACAAAATTGGGAAAACATTTTATGTAACCAATGTAAGCATATGATGTATGGGCATATGCATATACAATCACATTTTGTCGTAAACTGGGTTATCTTCCTAAAAGTTATCAAGGCCTAAACGACAAGGTGACACAAATGACAAATCTACTCCAGCGGATGAACCGTTCACACACAGGAAACAAACAACGTGCCAGACAAAATCTACAGGCACGAAGGAAGTCAGCTTGACCAAGTTGTCAGAGTCACAGGAACATTCCATATTTGATTTGCTTGCTTCTTTCCTCCAATTTAGTTTTACAACGGCCACAACTGTGCAAACGAGATGAGGTGCTCCGGTTTGATTTGTTTAATTATTTCGTTTTAAACTATATTTTAAAACTCAAACTTAAGGTGTTGGAGGTGTATTTGGGTAAGGTCATCGGGTAGCTCGGGTTCATTAGGAAAACCGGGTGCCAGTCATTAGGTTTGGGATTTTGGCTTCATGAAACCGAAAGTTGGTGGCAGTAGTTGTTCATGACCGTTTGACTAAACTTCTAGGGAGGATATTTTGAGTTTCAGGTAGCATAAGTTACATGTCAAACCATGATCTAATAGGTTGAAAGTTGATTGTCTAGTGTATACAAAGCTCCAATATTTTGAGTTTCAGGGCAATATTTGGGACGTGTTTAGGGATTTTATTAACTAACCAAACAACCACATTAAGTTATAAAAAATTATCTTGGTAACTTACATGTCAGAGCAATGGAGCATGTTAAAATTATTTTTAATATAAATTTAGATAAATGGTAAAAATCTCGAATTAATTAATTAAATAGAAAGATAATATCTCCTATTGGTTGGAGGTTGAATCCGCGACCAAATAAAGTAAGGCCAATTGGGTCTTACGCCTTACTCAAAATATAAAGTTCTAAAATAAAAATTAGGTCATTTCAACTAATATTGAGGAAGTTATGCCCTCATGTAGCAAGCCTAATATGATTCTTTCGAAATAAGTTATGACCTTATATATTGTTTTACATGTTTGGCTATTCAAATCTTAGTGAAAAATTATGAAACCGCTTGGGTTTGAAAACTAACTCTTTGAATTTGGTTTTAGACTTAAAAATAAATCAATTTGGTTGAGTTTTGATCTTTGATCAAGTTATGACTCTTCAAAGTCGAACTTGGGTTTCTAATCATAATTGTTATAACATCCCTCTTGTTAAAGATC